>NC_056743.1:905386813-905686813 GCF_019279795.1 Protopterus annectens | reverse complement strand
CTGCTAAATGCCACAAACGACAGGAAGAAGTGCATCATCAGGCAGTAAGATGTTTTCCGAAGTGTTCTTGCTAGGTTTATTCAGTAAATGATTTGGAGTTTATCTTTAGTTATTTATAAACTATGGCCAGTGCTTCCCAAATAGGTACACTTAGCACCTTAAGGGAAATTATTGACACCAGTCTCTCTAAAGCAGCAGATTACATACACTAACAAAGGCAGCAATCCCTGGCCTTCACAGATTGAAATTTTGTTAACGTAACAGTGTCTGTTTCATGAGTCACTTTCCCTTTGCTGACATTGCAATGAGAAATGCAGGAATGCAGCTATTGTAAAGCGGAGTTACAGAAGCAATGAGGCGCATCACCCAGAAGTACAAAGTTTTACACTCCTCTTCCTGGCTCACACACTGTGACAGATTAATGCTTACAGACCTCTTTTTAGGTTAAGAAACCTGTTTCTGCACACACTTAACGAATTAGGGCAGTGCGGAAATTTGGTTGCGATAATACGGAAGTGCCAATGCAGGAGTACACAATACATTATTAGTGTGTTGAAATATCTGTAAAATCCACAAACAATATCTGATTATGGGTTATTATTTGCAGTGTACAACTAGTACACTGTTATAACTGACTGCAGGACCGTACCTCACAGCCTGAATGCTTGTAGCTGACATGCAGTGGTGAAAACAAGACAGTCCCGCTGTACACAATTTACCTTGGTGGTGTTGCTATTGGTCCATGTGTTGTTGCATACCAGTTGTCATAAGTCATTTCTTACAAAACTCTGAACCTACACTTATTGCACAACAGACTTTATTAGATATACATTCATGCAGGTACTGATGTTATTTTGTGTTGTTATTGCAGAACGGTTGTAATAATTGATTTCTTGCAAAACAGCCCTACTTCCGCAGTCATTGAACAGCAAACTTTATTAGAGATACCTTCAATCAGTTACTGGTATAATTTCATGTTTTTATTGCACAGCGGTTGCCATTATGCAGGTGTTGCAATACAGCTGTAATTCCACAGTTATTGCACTACAAGCTTTATCGCATATACTTTATTACGGTTAATGCTTTAGTCTTCCCTGCTTATGGCACTACAGTTGGCAGTATGCACTTTTTGCAGTACAAGTGTAAGTCTACATTCATTGCACTACAATCTTTACTGCATATACCTAATCACAGTTAATCTTTACTTTTTTTTTGCTTATTTGACTATAGATAGCAAAATATACCTGTACTCACCACATTCACGGCACAACCTGGCTAAGCACCCGTCATGCACCTTGATGTTGCAAGCCCTCTCCTCTGCAGCTCTTGGGAGAGAAGCACACCATTATGCATACCAGTTTAGCAGACATTCAAGATTAGATATTGGTGAAACAAAGGTAATAGTACTTACATACATGTGGGATATTCCCAGACTGAAATTCTTGGACCCAGGTGTCCAAGAGAGCCCCTTTCCGTCTTTTCAGGTCATCATGGTGGTGAAGACACTGCTCAGCTATGCAGTGGATACCAGTAGCTCTGGTTGAGGTTCCTTGGCGGTGGGTCCCAGGCCTCCACCTTGCACTCTGAGCCCTGGTAACTTCCCTGCATCAGCCAGCCCCATGGTTTTTGACAAGGAGTCTGACCAGGGAATCCTGAATTCCCCACTGCTGCGCCCGAAAGCACGAGCCCTCTCCAACGCCTGCCATTGTATCCTCCAGAGACAACTCCAATGGATTATGCTGTGTTCCCACCTATTGGGCTTAATATAGCCTATTTTCCTACCCTTACATGCCATTGGGCAGTATTTAAAAATGCGGTGTGTCAATTAGCACCGTGCAAACCAGGGTGGCAGAGTTAAGCAGTGCGAAAACTGGACTGCATCGAATGCTTGGCATTGCTTAGCAGTGCACAAACCAGCCAAACTGTGCATAAACATTAGCCACCATTATTTTGATTATGCAGTGCTCAACAGGTCTTAGCAGAGCTTAGCTGAGCACAGCAGGCCAGTATTTAAAAATAATTTGCATAATTTTTGTTTTGAACTTCCATGTTTTCAAACCCTGCACCTACTGCACATGAAGCCATAACTTGTATCCATTTAGTTACGTAGATATGTGAAATTTTTCTATACTTTTACATATATCTCTGAGCTACCTTTAAGCAGTGCTGAGCACCATGCCATGCTGCGCAACCCCTCTCAGCTATGGCTAAATTTGACCATTAGGCTCTCCCGTTCGATTCTCGGCTGGAGCGCCTTCTGTGTCTGTATGTCCTCCCCACGGTTGAGTGGTGTTCGAAAGACATGCGTAAATGGGCGTGCCTTTGTTGAAGGTTAGGTGTCCAGCTGGCACCTCGGCACCGTAAAAATCTACTGCCAATCATTAGCAGACCGGAGTTCCGCTGTGGCGACCCCTAACTGGGAAAAGCCGAAAGAAGAAGAACAGAACTAATTAAATATATCTAGTTTCTGTTTTTAGATGTCTGGCAGATGTCTCGACACTGATTAACATTGCTGTGCTCTGCACTGTGCAAACATGTTTTTTTAAAAAAAATAAAAAAAAAATTAAATTACGTTGCTATAATACATTTGGACAGTGCAGAGAGTGGGTTACTCATCTACAGACACAGTTAGCACCACACTCCTTACACTGATTCAATAACTGTGTTCCATGGCTCTCTCTCTGCAACGTGCCATGTTTGGCACACTTCTGAGAGGGAACCATGTATACAGACACAGTAACATTCCATGTAGGCTCTACACTATGCCTACACATATTTTATTAAATCTAGGGGATAGTTTAAATTGCTATTAAATGTTATTTTGTGGCAGCTTAATGTGGTTAAACTGTGTGAAGCTAATTTTTAACACTGGTTTGGTACAGTGATTGCTTTGGTGTGTGGACTTTGTGTACTGGAAATCCTTTACCTTTGACAGTTGTAAACAAATTCTGAACATATTTCAAACTTTTTTGTGATAATAGCACAGTCTGGCAGAGTTTAGTTATATGGGAACATACTTATTACTATAAACATTTAAGTTCTTATTGTGACACATTGTCTAGTACTGTCACAGTTTATTATTCTGGATAATGTTCTGTCCCCTGAGTTGATGGATATTAACTCTAGTACCACTTCCCCCATCAAATCCAGTTGCACTTAAAAAAACAAAATAAAAATATGCTTTAGCCTATAGTTAGTGATTTTGTTGGGGCCTCTGCTTGCCCTGCAGACCACTTATCTTTAGCCCCATCTCCCTGTAGTGTAGCTTTGCTGACCACTGTGGAACAGGGTTAAGCCCATCCTGCATGACTGTTCTAAGCCCTGGGAGATCCAAGCACTTTAGGTGTGGTAGTAGTCCAAGGTAAGAGATCCCTTGCCAGACATAATACTCTGTCCCTAGATATTTTATTTAGTATTGAAATTCACAAGAAAAAGAAAGAAAAGCTTCATCATACAGCTGATATGTTTTCATTGGCTAAGACTGTTCTGCAGGCAGCTAATTCTGGTGGTTGTGTTCCCATCCATGGTTCTAGTACTAGTTTGGCTACTGACCTTTCAGTTGTTTCAGAGAATTATGAGGAATTTGATGAGGACAATGGTGATTTCCTAGTTGACACTGAGCCATGTCACTCTGATTCTTTGGAGTGTAATGTGACGACCTACCACAGGACTAGTAATCAAGGAGCCTCAATCCTCACCACTGGCACCTGTGGGGAACGTTCACTGGAAGGATAACAGGTACACACACAGTTTTTCCAGACGCAGCACTCTGCATCAATTGCAATTTCCCTTAAGAGCACACAGAGACCACAGTTAGTTTGTGGCTGGTTTCTCCAGATCCCCAATAAGACTCCCCACTGGCACAGCTATACATTTGAGTCCTTTTCCAGGGTTCCAAGCCAAGTCCTCCAATACTCTGTGTCCAACTAGTGCTTCGTGTCCCTGCCCGAGAAGCTGACACACACATCTGGTAAAGGCTGGCAGAGGTTTACTAGCTATGCCTCTTCTGCCCAGACTATAAGGTAATTACCACTGCCAACAGTACTCCTTGCCAGCTACTTTAAGGCCTTTAGAACCCACAGAACCAGGACCGAAATACAAAAGGCGGGGGTGTATCCATATTCATCAAGGATACCCACACCTCCAGGTTAGTGACACAGCACTATGCTTCAGAGATCATTCATGTGCAACTAACAACGGGCAAAAGTGCAATTCAAATTGTAGCTTGCTACAGATCACCCACCATGTCCCAGGACCCCCATTCTGCATTTCTGGAAACACTGGTAAACATAAAGGTCCTACCAAACATCCTAATATTGGGTGATTTCAATTACCCAAACATTAACTGGGAGAACTACTCGAGTACTAACTCTCTTGCCCAAAATTTCCTAGAATTTATAAACTCAAATGTCCTGGATCAGCTGATCAACACTCCCAAAAGAGGTGACAACATATTGGAACCTGGTCATCACCAACATGGGCGACCGGTGTTCCACACCGGAGGTCAACCCCTCGCTGGTTAGATCTGACCATAAACAAATCACTCTGGATATCCATTTTCCGCCCCCACCCCTGGTCAAGGAAACCACAGTGAAAAACTTTTCAGAAGCAAACTTCACGTTACTTAAGACTGAGGTGGAAAGATTAAAAGCCCCCATGCTAAAGGGTAACCCTGTCCAAGCTGCAAAATCCTTTACTAATGCATTCTATGGGCACTTACAAGAATGCATGGATCGTGCTATCCCAAGCAAAACCAAGACTCACTCCTCCAAGAAAAGGAAACTAGTCTGGTGGACCCCTGCCATAAACAAGGTATACAACAGGTGGAGGAAACTAGTAGAGAAAAGAGTAAAATCCCAAGAAGGGAAGACAACCCTGATCAGTATCAGCACGAAACTACGATCCCTCATAAAATCATCCAAAGCTAACTTCAAAAGAAAAATTGCCAAGGACTCCAAAGATAACCACAAGGCATTATTTTGCTATGTCAAGAATCTAAGTGGCAATGCTCAGATCTGCTCGGAGTTAGTGCAGAATGGCACAAACTACACTGAACCGACCAATATCGACAACATCCTGGCAGACAGGTTCAGTGCAAACTTCACCCCCCTCTCATCCCCAAAAAGGGCTCATAACCATACCAGAAGAATGTAGAGCCCCTGGAATCACAGACTCTCAGGTTAAAACAGCCCTTTTCAAAGCCAAAAACACAGCATCAGTGGGACCGGACGGGGTCCCAGGCTGCGTCCTGCACGAGCTCAAAGATGAACTAACCCCTCACCTAAATACACTGTTCAAACTCGACCTCTCCATAGGCTATGTACCCATAGAGTGGCGCACAGCAACGGTTATTCCGCTCCACAAAAGTGAAGCCACAACAGACCCTGGGCACTATCACCCTATAAGCCTGACTAGCTTGGTCTGCAAGGCAATAGAGCAGATCATAATGGACCTCATGAACAGAGATATTGGGAACCTCCAAACACTGGACCCTGCCCAGTTCGGCTTTGTTACGGGCAGATCTTGCTTCCTAAACCTGGTGGACTTCTTTGAGACAGTTACCAAGCTATAGATGAGGTAAAGGTGGTACACACAGCCTACCTAGACCTCACAAAGGCCTTTGACACCATTCCTCATTCTGGTATTATAGACAAGCTCACCAGCCTGAACATAAATCCCTATGTCACAAGATGGGTTGCCAACTAGCTCACGGACAGAACCCATATGGTGAGAGCTGTGGGAGCTAGGTCCGACCCTAAACCGGTTACAAATGGAGTTCCCCAGGGCTCAGTCCTAGGACCCCTCCTGTTCAGCATATACTTTTCAGAGGTACAGGCAAGCACAGGAGGTCTATGGCTGACCAGGTTTGCAGACAGCTGCAAACTAGGGGCTATAATTGACTCTCAGGCTGAAACAGACATCCTCCAAAAGGGTCTGACTGAGATGGATACCTGGTGTCAAAATCATGGCCTCAAGCTAAATACCAAAAAGTGCATAGTCATCCCCTTTGGAAAAAACAAAGTACCCACAAACTACCACATAGGTGGTAGTCCCTTAAATACGGAAGATGTAATAAGGTATCTGGGGACCCAAGTAGGTAGTAATCACTCCTTTGATAATCACATTGCCATAGTGGTTAGAAAATCCTTTTATGTGGTCCACTTAATCACAAAAGGGTTCGCATCCAGATCAAAAGAGGTCATTGTGCCCCTCTACTCATCACTCATCAGACTCATCATAGAGTACAACGCCCCATTTGGGATGTACCTTACAAGCCACCTGCAACAACTGGAAAGACCACAGAAGTACCTCACCAAGATGATCACTGACCTCAAACAGATGCCCTATGCAGCTCGATTGAAGAAACTCCAGCTGTACTCTTGTTGCATACCGCCTACTTAAAGGTGATCTCTGCCTGACAGACAAGGCCATGTCCAACCCAGAATTGATGGACATGCTCCACTTAAAGAAAACCATATCCCCTTGAGCCACACGCTGTAGGGATCTAAACCTCACCACAGTAATAAATGGGACGTTCTGGAGGGTCAGATTCTTGTCCCAGAGACTTCCCATGCTTTGGAACAAGATTCCAATCTACATTAGGCAGAGCTCCTCACTAACACTCTTCAAGAGAAACATTGACAAGTGGATGGGAAACAGAAAGTTTACCCTGAGGATCACTTCAGTGGCTTTGCTGGACAGAGGCACAGGGAGCTAATCTAAAGGGGTGGCGAAAGCCAACACATTCTGGCTAGGCTTATAAATGCCTTCGGGCATATAGCCTAGTACCTACTTGTGAACCTATGAACAAAGGGTGTCCAATTTTACTGAGTGAAATTAATATTAATACATATGGTAGTTTGACCAAGAGCAAGGCTATTATGAGTGGCCCATACAGTGTCATCAAATAAATATGCAAGTACTCTCAGAACTTCTTTATCTCTACACAAGATCAGCCACAATGAAATGTTTAAATACATTTAATAATAAATAAGAAAAGATCAAGAAATATTAAGTAAGTATATATTCACAGTGACATCGGAGTTTAAAACCACAGGAAATATTTAAAATAATATTGCAGGACAGGCTCAGACAAATAAATAAAAACAATATCAAAATTAAGCTTCACTATATTCTTGACTGTATCTAATAGAGTTACTGGACCCTAATAACTTACATAATAGAGCAAGGCAGATGATGTGGTGAATGGTTCTTTTTGTTGTCAGGCCCAAGACAGAATACAGAATGCTCTGCCTTACTAATACTGTTCTCAGAATAATGTCTAAAATATTACTGCTGGGATAGCTTTCAGAATGACATCAACTCTTGTCGTCTGACTTCTAGTTCCCATGCAAAACCCTCATTGCTGGAAGCTGGCAGGACTTAGCACCTACCTGTAAAAATACACACATGGGGGCTTTTGCTAAGATCTTTGGCAGGTGCTGGAAGTCCTAAAAAATTGCATTCCTCCACACTTCAAGACCAGTAATTAGTTCACCCTAAAGACAATACAGAAGACTTCCTAGTACAGGCTTTGTGTCTCTGGCTGCATTGAAACCTGTGATATAGCATCTTTATGGCCTAGCTTATAAAGTGATTTAATTTCAGATATTTTTCTAAAATTTGTTGGACAAAGGTTAACTTTCCAGTTTCCTCTGTTAAAATCTCTACATTTAAAAAGCTACAGTTGTGCATGTACATTTCTTTTCTCTCCAGTAAGTTACACTGTGCATACATTTCAAACACAAGCCCTTTACAAATACCTTTTCAGCACAAACATCTGTACCAATCAGTTTGATATACACACGACATACAGTTCTAATGCATTTGTAACAGCAGCATCTTGTATGAATCAATTTGATATTCACAAATGACATACAGTTATTTACAAAATTCCAGTTAGTTATGCTGGCAGTACATCCTTTCGTCCCATGTAAACTCGAAGTTCAGTCCAAACAGGTGTTAACTTTTCTTCAGATGAATGCTAGATTTAGTGATGTTTTTGCTTGGGAGCAGTCAGGAACTATCCAGGGCTATGGAGATTATATGGCCTTATAGAAGATGAGATTCCCAATTCTGTTGCTGTTTCCCCAGTACTCCCTTAAAAGACTTAGTGAAAATATAGGGTCTTCTCAGATATGACAGATCTTTTTTTCCATGTGACTGCTGACCCAGCTGCATTCTCCTGAGCTGCCTGACGAAATAAAAAGTCCTTGACTTCCATCTGGTCAGATGTCCTCTGATAAAGAAGGAAAATGGTTAGGTTTTTAGGGCAAAAGGATGTTGCTTTCCAGTAATCTAACCTTCAGAATGTTAAATTATCAAGGCTGCATGTGGAAATTTATTTTACAGCATGCTTACAGTTTAGGTGATTTTGCTACATTCTTATCTGCAGAGCAAAAGTCTTATATGAATAAAATTGTTTCTAATTTTACTCAGGTTTTTAAACATGCTTTGAGAAGTGTGCAGATACAGTCTTGTGAAATGCTGCTGCTTCTGTTATTTAAGACAGTATGATGGGTTATACAGCACTTCTCTGATGATTTAAAAGCTAACATTTTGAATGCACCTTTATGTTTTGAACTGGTGATTGAGCTCTTTGTTACACAGATTCTCAAACAGTGGGATGACAGAAGGAAATTGATGTAGGGGTATCTACAGGGCCGGATTTAGATGAAAAGAGGCCCTAGGCTATTCCACTTATGAGGCCCTTTCACCTCCCATGTTTAAGTTTGTAAATTACATGAGAGATAATAAAATACATCATTACTGTGATATATATCAATATGTTAAATGAAACATGTTGTGATTGGTACTAACCTTTATAAAAAATGTGGCACGGATAATAAATAAAAAAAAGTCAAGAACACTTATTTGGACATTTATTCTCAGCACCATATATAGTACTTGTAACAATAACTAATCAAACATAACACACAACATTTACAAAGAAACAAAATTCAAATAATGAAAATCTTTGACTACGAAAATAAAATACGCAATAAAAATTATCATATTTTCTATCAAATTAAGTTAAATATGTTCAATACATTGAAGATTAAACCAAATTCAATTCAGATAAATTTATTTCATAATAATTCGCATTTAAAGTTTAAGTATGAATTATTATGAATTTTAAGTCTTAAACTAAACCAAAAATGGAACTTTATTCAAACAAAATCCAGATCACAAAAAAGAAAATATCAAATTGTATATCATATTAAATTTTATGTTAATAGTTATTTTATTTAAGAACTGATTCAATCCAAGTATACATTTAAAACGAAATAGTAGATTAGAAGAATTTCTTTCTAAACTTTTTCACGCAGAATTCTTCTATAAGTTCATCAAAATCTATTTTTCTGAAGGTCTCATTTTCGATGCACAAAATACTCAATGAAGACAACCTCGTCTGGGTCATTGTGCTTCTTAATTGATTTTTGATATTTTTAAGTCTTGAAAATGACCTTTCTCCAGTACAATTAGTGACTATTAAACTGAGAAACAGCCATAAGATTGATTCCACATTGAGTACACAAGCCATTCTAGGGTATATTTTTCTCCATTGGCTTTTGTTGAATAAAAAATTGCTTTTGTACAAAATCTGGACTGATTCTTATATTCTCGCTTAGAATTTAAAAATGGTCCACAGTGATACTGAACTTGAGAAGGGCCCTTCTCTACCCAATATGATACATCATTTTGCGATAAATTTGTCCACAAGCCAACATCTGTTACAGTAGACATATATTTGACATCACTATCTAAATTTGCAACATCTAGAACATGGTGTTTCTCATTAGGTGTCTGAAAAAAATTCTGAATATTCTTATTATTTTCTTGTGGCTCATTTGTATATTCATGTTCAGTAAGTTGCTCTTGAACTAGTTCCATATTTTCACTTTGAATTGGTGCAACGGCCGTGTCCTCACATACAACGTGCTGCATTGCTTCCAATTGAGTAGTACTAGTTGGCACATGCATGTAAGCAGTAATCGGTGTTAGCTTCTTTGCCTCATACTCTTGTAGCTTCTTTTTCCTGCGTTTGCAAGCGCCACTTTCAAATCTTTTACTCATTCTTAGATTAGAATCTAGAACAAAATATTTGAGTTATTAATTATTGTGCATAAATAAGATGAAGATATTGTCACAAAAAAATTTTTCAATAGTCTATAAACACTTCACTAAAGTATTGAACCTACTGAACTCAAAAGGCGAGAATCAAATGATAGTGTACGCAATCCTAAAATAAGAATCTTTTCTAATAACATTAACACGTGTTTCATATTATCGAAGTAACACGAATATAACCGAACGTCGGGATATCAATAGGTCTGTTCGTTTGTCTGTTCCAATCTACACCAATCTGCACTTTATTTATGCAAGAACAAACCAGAGCTTAGTAGCATAAGGCACGTCAATATTTTCCATAGCAATCAGTGAACGTATGAACTATACTTTGGTGCAATCTAGCATATACAAACGAACAGACCCAATGAGCCGAACGCGTTGATTAACCAATACATTTTTATGTTTGTTTATTAGTCATATGCGTAGAATTTCTCCTTATTTTCGGATCAGTGTTTTAGTGTTCACTGTTTTTAGAATAGTGTAATTTTAATTTTGCTAACAATTTGAATGTAGGCCCCTCTTGATCTTGAGGCCCTAGGCTGAAGCATAGTTAGCCTATAGGAAAATCCGGCCCTGGGTATCTAGCATGTTTCATGTACCCAAATTCTTCCCAAACAAGGTGCCTTTTTAAAAATAAAATCCCAGTTAAAAGTTGGGGATCCAAAAGGAAATGGCAGGAGCATAATTCTTCGTAACCAAACAGAAGTGGTTCCTTTCCAAAAAAGGATCACTCCCCTAAAAAGGACGACTATGCTGAGTCACAGAGCACCCCAAGCCCACCCTTCATTCTCTTTCTCCTGTAAGACTCTGTCTCAACCCTGCATCCTGGCCGCAAATAATCTCAGACCAATGGGTTCTGGGAATAATTTGGAAAGGATACATTTGGCAGTGGAGAGAAAATCCTTCCCCTATCAGAAAACTTATCCCACACCCACCAGATCAGACGGTGGTGTTTCCTCCAGTCCATCCCATGTTAGAAGCAGGGGTCATAGAGCCAATGCTTGCAATACACAAAGACAAATGATTTTATTCCAGTATGTTTTTGGTACCTAAAATGAGCACTTCTGGAGATCTGTCCTAGATTTGTCCTTTCTAATCACAGTTGTAAAAGTTCCAAAATTCAAAATGCTCACCTTACAGTTGGTCATGGCATTGCTTCCAGACCATTGTTTCATAATGACTCTGTTTCTCCAGGGTTGTTATCATATTCCTCTTGCTCCCAGTTTCAGGAAATCTTTGAGATTTACTTTGGCTTACCTTATCAGTTTTCTGCATTATACTTTGGGATTTCTTCTGCACCCCAAGTGTTTACAAAGTGCCTGACCCAAGTGGTTACTTATTGCAGAATCCTAGGGATCCACATTTTCCCTATTTAGATGACTTACTGAGTTGTGCTGATTCTGTATCCAGGTGCTAGGAATCTTTAGACAAGGTTGTATCCTTCTTTTCCCAGCTAGGCTTCAAACTGAACTTAAGAAGTTGTTTCTCACACCCTCTCAATTAATTGCTTTCCTGAGGTAAAAAAGGATGGTCTTCCTGCCAGAAGACTAAGTTCTGACTTATCAGAGGATGTCTCTCTTCTAGATGTGGCTTCAGCAAGAGAGTTCCTCAAAATTCTAGGCCTCATGGCATCAGTGATCCTCATGATACTACTAGCTAGACAACAGATGAAAAACATTCAGTGGTAGTTGAAGAATTGTTGGACACAACATTTTCATCCCTTGGATTTCCATGTACCAGTACTGGTATTTGTGAAACAGGAACTGCAGTGGTGGAGAGATCAACTGTCTCTGAATCCAGGACTCCCTTTCTGTCTGCACACCTTATTCCAGTCTGTGTAGATGGACTCTTCTGATTTTATATGGGGAGCAGTGTCCACGAAATTTCAAGTGCAATGCTTCTGGGGTCTTCAGAACACACCAACGCACATGAACTTAAAAGAGATGTTGGCAGTGATTCATGTCTTAAAAATTCTTCACCACTTATGGACTCTGGTTCCAATTCTAGTGGTCACAGACAACACTACCATGATGTGGTACCTGAACAACAAGGGGGTAGAAGGTTATACCTTCTTTGCCAATTAGCAGTGATGGCCTAGAAGCTGGTTCTACAGCATTCTGTAAATCTTCAGGCCTTATACATTCTGTCAGAGCAAAACACAGTGGCAGACAGATTAAACAGATCCTGGATAGACCTTCACAAGTGGTTTTCCATGTCCAAATATTGGGATTAAGTAGATCTGCTTGCCTCCTTTCAAAACAGAAAGCTGAAAAAAATATGTTCAAGACATCCATGCAGACATGCTTGAAAGACAATACTCTATCGTTCTCAAGGTCAGGAATGTTTCTGTGTGCATTTCCATCCTTTCCAGTGATTCCTAAGGTACTTCCAAGGATTCATAAAAAATTATCAAGGATCATTCTGGTAATCCCCTTTCAGCCTAGGCAGAGTTAGTGCTCCCTTTGAATGGAATTAGCCAAGGGCAATAAACACAAGCTTCCTCACAGACTGGATCTGCTCATACAGCATCAGGGGGAAATGGTATATCCCATATTGGAGCAATTGCATCTGACAACCTGGATGATTGTGTTTTATACCTTTTAGGCATTTATTCCATGAGAATGTGCAGCAGGTGTTTAAGGAGACAAGAAAACATGCAACTAGAAAATCTTAGGTTTGCAAGAGGAAGAAGTTTTGTAGGTGCTGACATGCCAATAACAGAGGACCCTGAAAGGGTTTCAACTCCTCTTGTTTTGAAATATTTGTGTGAGCTACTTAGAGTTGGTTTATTTATTTCTATCAAAGTGCATTTTTCAGCCATCTCAGTTTGTCTGCCCATGGAATCCCCTTTTCTCTCTTTTTGTGGTCAAACATTTTATGAAAGGGGTGTTGTAGGCGAGACCCCCTTGAAAACAAATTCCTCCTCCCTGGGATCTCAACTTTGTTTAAAAACTGACCTTATCTCCTTTTGAACTTGCCTTTCAGGCTGTCTTACAGTTCATTATTTGGAAGACTGTTTTACTTATTGCTTTGACATCTACAAGGTGTGTGTTTGAGCTGCAAGCTGTCATGGTGGACCAACCCTATCTGATTTTTCATAAGGACATAGTTCTGTTGCACATTAGTCCATATTCTTGCCTAAAGGTCTTCCTGAATTTACTTTGAATCAAGCCATCAGTCTCCCAGTGTTCTAGCCTAATCCTGAAAACAAGGGAGAAAAGATTCTACATACCTTGAATGTAAACAGGCACCTCAGGTAGTACCTTGATAGAACAAAGTCCTTTAGGAAAGCTGAACAGCTGTTTGTCTGCTGTACAGGGATTAAGAAAAGTGAACCTTCCTCTAAGTAAACTATTTCTTGGTGAGTGTCTTGTGCTACTGTTTTCTTTTACTTCTACCATGGCAAATATCTTCCAGGCAAGGTTAAAGCTCACTTCACTAGGGCCTTATCATCTTCAATGGCATATCGGAAAGGGGTGAACTCTAGAAGCATTCTAGAGACAGCTACCTAGTCCTTGGTTCATTCTGTCACAAAACACTACAAACTGGATTATTTTTCAAGGTCCAGAGCAGGTTTTGCCAGGAACATTCTACATGAGCTCCAGGATCCATGTCTTTCCACCTCCCAGGTACTCAAGCTTTGGAAATTTACCCAAAATACCACTGAGGCAGTGTGCATAAGTTCTACTTAACTGTTACAATAGATGTTCGAATTCTTCACTGCCTCAGTGTCAAAACCAACCAGCCACCCTACAGACTGTGCATAGATGAGGTGGGTTTCAACCTCTTTGATTTGGTTGTTGTTGGATTTGGTTTTATGTGGTATTGTGATTGGCTGCAAATATACTCTTAATAGCTGATTCTAGCTTCAGGTACTTTCCCCTCCTTATTTTGTGGAAATGAAAAAGCCTGAACAACTCAGTTCCTGTGACAGCTACAGGCTTCTCTCTCAGGATATACTTAGTCAGTCGGCTGTCACAGGAAGAGAGAGAGGGGGGAGTCTGAGCTTTTGAAAGCTGGCCAGTACTGGGTTAACTTGCCAGATAATCCAAAATGTCACTGAGGCAGTGTGGAGTTTGAATATCTACTGATGTTCTTCATCTCACATTGCTGCAGTCCTTACATATGGGTAGTCCGCTGTCCTCGGTCGGCCCGAATACCAAAGTATTAGGCTGACGTCGGTCAAGGCGCTTAAAACTGACATCAGAACGTCAGGGTACAAAAGCGCATGACCGACATCATATCCTCAGTCTTTTTTGCCGCATGGTCCGATGCAGAAGCAGCGTTGCAAGTGCCGTTCGGCGTTCTGAAATTTTTCGAGTTCGGAGTTTCAGACCGAATCCAAGTTGGCTAAGTACCCCGTTGGGGAATATTTTGTTTTTCTTGCCTCAGTGTATTACGGATGTCAGAAAAAGTGAATAATTGTATTTCTTGTGGGAAACAGATACCGCATAGGGATTATCATTCTTTGTGTATTCCTTGTTTGGGGCCTGAGCACGACGTAGTCGGGTGTCGCTTTTGTGCTAGGTTTAATAAGCGCACTATTGCGAAGGTTGGATTGTGCTAGGCTGGTCTTGATGGCGGTGCAATTATAATATGCCGTCGGATACTCCGACGCCCGCTTCCACGAAGCGCAAAGACAAAGCGGTTAAACCTAGGCAAGATGAGTCGTCCGTTCCGGACGCCGGTTCTTTAGAGGCTTCAGTGGAACCGGTGGTTCCGATGGAGGCTTCTCTAGAGTCTCAGGGGGAGACTTTGATTTTGCAGGATGTGGCCTCTCAAGAGGCAGGTCAGGCTGAAGGGGCTTCTCAGGTTTCTGTACTCCCTTCCCTTCCCAGGGTGGTTAGACCCTCTCCTTCTGTTTCCAAGACTTCTTCCAGAGGCAGGCCAGGTTTAGCTTCTGTTGGTGTCAGTCCTAGTTCAGCAGGGTCTGTGCCTAAGAAGCACATGCTTAAAATGGCAGAAGATTTGATTACTCTGATTAGAGGTTCTTTGCCCCCTCCTGATAAGAGGCCTAGGGTGGAGCCAGAGTTGGAAAGTTTTGTACAGGCTTCGGATGTTTCAGAGTCTTCGGCTGAAGACTTGCAGGAGTGGAGTACTCTCCTTATTCTGATTCTGATGCAGAAGATTCCACTCCTTCTGCTTCTCCTCCAGAGGATTTTTCTTTTTCAGAGACACTTCATTCTATGAGGGAACATTTTAAGTGGGAAGGTCAGGACTTCTCTGACTCACGGAAAAGGCTTAGGGAATTTTTGTTTTTACCTCAACATAGGCCCTTAGCTATACCCCCTGTTCTGGATGTTGTGCAAGATGTGTTTTCAGAGGCTTCACTTAATCCTGATTCTCTGCCCCCTGCGCCTGTTAAACCAGATAGGTATTACAGGGTGCCTGAGGCTCATAAATATCTCTATAAGAGTCCTAGGGCGGACCCAGAAACTATTAGTCAGGGACCTAAGGGTGTCAGGGCCTCTGTTGTAAAGAACCCGGTTCCTCTAGATAAAGAGGCCAGGGCTTTGGATAGATGGGGAAAGAAGGTCTATACATCTTCTACCTTAGCAATGAGGGCTTTAAATTGCCAGTTTCATATGTTGAAATATCAAAATTTTCTTCTTTCTCAATTGAAATCTAAGGTGGATGCTCTGGCAGAAGGCATTGAGTGTAAAGAATTACAAGATTTGGTGCATGTCTCTGAACAGGTGGGTAAGCATTCTTTACAGTGTGGTTTTGATGCTGTGCAGGCCTCTTCTAGGGTGGCTGCCACTGGTTCAGTTCTTCGCAGGCACGCCTGGCTTAAGGATCAGAATTTATCTGACCATGTTAAGACAAGGATTTTGGATGCTCCTTTGCAGTCTGAAGTATTGTTTGGTCCACCTGTGGAGTCAGTCTTGAAGAAAATGGAGGACAAGGCTAAGTCTATGCAGACTGTTAAAGATTTTTTGCAAGTTCAGCCTCCGAAGTTTAGTAGAAATTGGCCTGCTAAGGGATGGACTTATCCTTCTTCTGATTCTCAGTCTAGGGGTAGGTCTAGACGTGGTAGGGGCAGAGCTCAGAGTTCCTTCAGACCTAGAACATGGAGTTCACCTGCACAATCTTCGAGTGAGGGCAGGGGCCAGTCCTTTCGTAAACAGGCCCAATGACCTACTCTTTCAGCTGCCAGATCCTTCTTGCCTGGCAGCACCTTTGGGAGGACGGTTGGCACTCCAAGGAAAATTGGATTTTAATTACCCAGGACAAATGGGTATTGGATATCATACACCAAGGTTACAAGTTTTATTTCCATCCCTTGCCCCCTTTCAAAGGCATGCCAGACGTTCCTCCTCAGCAAAGACTAGAGGCTCACAAACAGATTTCTCTACTACTTCAAATAGGAGCTATACAACCGGTCCCTCTGCCAGAAGTGGGCCTAGGATTTTATTCTCGCCTGTTTCTAGTACCAAAGAAAGGGAACACGTGGAGACCAATTTTGGATTTATCTATCCTCAACACATGTCTGGACATTCCCAAGTTCAAAATGTTGACGTTACAACAGCTTTTACCTCTGCTGGGCAAAGATCATTGGATGGTGACTCTGGATCTCAAGGAAGCTTACCTTCATGTTCCTATCAGGCCCAGTTGCAGGAAGTATCTGCGTTTTCGGGCTGGGACTTTTCATTATCAGTTCTCTGCATTGCCCTTTGGCTTATCTACTGCGCCCAGAGTGTTCACGAAGGTTCTGGCTCCAGTGGTAGCTTTCTTCAGGCTAAGAGGAATACAAATCTATCCTTATTTGGACGATTGCCTGATTCTGGCTCAAGGAAAGGACGAACTTCTTCATCATTTACAGTATGTGATGGCAGTGTTAAGATGCCTAGGGTATTCTGTGAACGAAATAAAGTCCAGTCTAGTACCCTCTCAGGATATGTGCTTTCTGGGTGTGAGACTGAATACAGCATCCCAGATGGCCTTTTTGACCCTGGACAAACAAAAGAATCTTTCTCTTTATTTCCATCAATTGTCTCGTCAGTCCAGGCTGACTGCAAAGACAGTCCTTCAAGCCTTGGGGTTCATGGCATCTTGTATTCTGGTACTTCCCAATGCCAAACTGCATATGAGGAAGCTACAATGGTATCTCAAAAATGTATGGACGCAACACTGACAAGATATGGACACTGTCATTCAGATAATACCTTGCATTCAAAAGGAATTTTTGTGGTGGGCTCAGGAATGTCACCTAAACAAGGGACTCTCTGTGACCCGACCAGAGGCGAGTCAGATTCTAACGACAGATGCCTCAGACAAAGCTTGGGGAGCTCATCTAAATGGAAAATGGGTACAAGACACGTGGCCTGCCAGACTTCAACATTTACATATCAACTTGAAGGAGATGTTAGCAGTCCAATTTGCATTGATAGCTTTCAAGGATTTACTTCTTCCAGGGCAGGTGTTGATTCAAACAGACAACACAACTGTCATGTGGTACATCAACAAGCAAGGGGGGACACATTCATACCCTCTATGCAGACAAGCAATGATTTTGTGGGAGACTGCTCTCAGTTTACAGCCAAATCTTCAGGCAAGGTTTCTGCCAGGGGCACAGAACTCCTTAGCAGATGTGTTGAGCAGACAAATTATGGATCCCCACGAGTGGAAATTGGATCCTCATGTATTTCAAGAATTGACAGTGTTATGGGGAACTCCAGACATAGATCTGTTCGCTTCTCCACTAAATTACCAGTTGCCAAAGTTTTGCACAAAAAGGTTTCATCCCACAGCTTGGAAAGTGGATGCTCTCTCATTCAATTGGAGCAATCTTCACGTGTATGCCTTTCCACCACTGCCTCTCCTCCCAAAGGTACTCCTGAAGGTCAGACAGGACAAGCCAACCATGATTTTAATAGCTCCGGATTGGCCTCGACAGCACTGGTACCCATTACTGAGAAGTCTGGTTCGGGAGCCTCCGTGGCCTTTGCCTTCGATTCCACACCTGCTGTCTCAGGAGAACAGTCATTTACTCAATGTCAAACTTCACTCTCTGCATCTAACAGCCTGGCATATTCTGTTTTAAACCCTGGAGGGTCTCAGCTTCCACAACAAGTTTTGAATGTTATTTTGGAGGCCAGAAGGCCTAGTACAAGGAAAGTTTACGCAGATAAGTGGAGGAGATTTTTAATTTGGAGTACAACAAAGGACTTTGATGTTTCTAAACCTAATTTAAGTGTTGCTCTTCAATACCTTACTGAGTTATTGGACAAAGGTTTGTCCTTCTCCTCTATAAAGGTTCATGCTGCAGCAATTTCTGCTCACTATGACTGTGACCCACCATTATTTTCTCATCCTTTGTTTAAGCAATTCCTTAGAGGGGCAAAGAATATAAGACCCCCACGTAGAGCTCCTACTCCTCCTCGGGATCTCAATTTTGTGTTGGAGAAACTCACTCTACAACCTTTTGAGCCTGCAGCTACTGCCGAGTTGAAATATTTATCATGGAAGACTGCTTTTTTGTTGGCCATTACCTCTGCGAGAAGGGTTTCTGAATTACAGGCCCTTATGGCGGTTGAGCCTTTCTTAATTTTCCACAAGGATAGGGTGTCTTTGCGTACTAACCCTTCCTTTATGCCTAAAGTGGTTTCTAGTGTGGCTTTAAACCAAACTATTCATTTGCCTACTTTTTATGCAAACCCCCAAAATAAAGGGGAGAAGATTTTGCACACTTTGGATATCCACAGACAGTTGCGATATTATTTGAGCAGAACTAAAGAGTTCAGGCAGTCTCCGCAGTTGTTTGTTTCATTTGCTTTGGGTTCTCAGGGCAAGCCTGTTTCAAAACAAACTATTTCTAAGTGGATTGGTTTTTGTATTGCTTTCTGTTATTCCCATCATGGTAAGGAGATTCCAGTTGGGATTAGGCCTCATTCCACTAGGGCTACTGCCACTTCTACAGCTTTTTTAAGGGGGGTGGCTACTAAAGATATTTTGGAGGCAGCTACTTGGAGTTCAGTGCATACTTTCTCTAAGCATTACCACCTTCCACTTTACTTTAAATCTAGGGCTGGTTTTGCCACTGCAATTTTACAGGGCATTTTGGCAGCTCCTAATGCTTTATAGTTTTGCCATCCTCCCTTACCTCTGCTTTGGGATTCTACCCATATGTAAGGACTGCAGCAATGTGAGATGAAGAACATAGTACAGTTTTGTACCTACCATAAATGTAGATGTTCAAGATCCACATTGCTGCAGTCCAATTTACCTCCCTCCTTCCCTCTGTAGTTAGAGGTGGTTGTGTGGTTTGGGTTGTAAATTTTGTAAATATGGTTAGTGCAGGGGTGGTTGGTTGTTCTTTGCTGTTTTTTGGCTTTGGCCTTTCTTTTTAGGGCCTTCTGACATCTGGGGCAAGAAAAGACTGAGGATATGATGTCGGTCATGCGCTTTTGTACCCTGACGTTCTGATGTCAGTTTTAAGCGCCTTGACCGACGTCAGCCTAATACTTTGGTATTCGGGCCGACCGAGGACAGCGGACTACCCATATGTAAGGATTGCAGCAATGTGGATCTTCGAACATCTACATTTATGGTAGGTACAAAACTGTACTTTATAGTTAAGTAGGACTTATGCAAATGTCTGCTAGCAAACAGAAACATCTAACAGATCCCACCAGCCCATTTAGAATCCAGGATCTACTCAAGATTATTTTTAGTGCCAAAGAAAACAGGGGACCCTGGGCCCATATTGGGCCTAAGCAAGTTAAATTCTGGATGGCAACTGTTCAGTTCATTCTTCCTCTGCTGCTGATGATAATTGAATGTGTTTAGAGGACCTCAAGGATGCCTACTATCACATAAAAATGGAGAGGTGCAACAAAAGGTTTGTATGCTTCAGGCTGGTAGCCAGTCCTTTCCAGTTTTAGGCATTACCATATGATTTCACAACAGCCCCCAGGTGTTAACCAAGTGCATGGCAGTGGTAACAGCTTGCCTCAGACTGCAGGGTTTTGGGATATTTCCTTACCTGGATGAATGTCTTCTCACTGCAGTGACAAAAATGTCATTGACCCAGGTGAGGGACAGTTTACTCCAGTTGTGGCTGTCCTAGGACATCAATGTCAAACTCGAAAAATCCAAGTTGGAACTTGGACAGAATGTAGTATTTATTGGATTCTACCTGGATACCTCAAAACAAATTGGAAGATTACCTTCAGCAAGATTGGCATCCTTAAAAATTCAAACTAGCCCAGTCTTGTTACATCCCAGGCTACGTGCTCATCTCATCATACTTCTTGGTTTTATGGCTGTGGCCATCTGCGTTGCTCCTCAGTCAGGTACTTCATGAGAGTTCTGCATTGGATTCTGTCTGTTCAGTTGTCTAACTACTGCCATCCAGTTTGTCTCACTAACATGTTGGCATCACATCCATTTGTGTTAACCTGCACATGTTTCTTCAGGTAATGCCTTCATTCTTCCCCATTGCCAAAGCCATGTTAACCACGGATACTTCCCATTGGGATGGGGGAGCACTGTGAAGATAAAACAGTACAAGGTACCTGATTCCAATCAGTGATGTACTTGCACATCAGTGTTTTGGAAATGAGAGTAGTTCTCCTTACGTTGCAGGCCTTTCAAAATTACCTTTCCAAAGATGTGATAATGATTCAGTCCAACAACACTCTGGTGATGGTGTACTTGAACAAATAAGGGGAATTCAGTCCTACCCCCCTGTATCAAGAGGCTATGAGAGTATGGCACTAGACAATGCCCTTTCAGCACTTCTTGATAGCAGTGCACATCCCTGGGAAAAATCCAGCATTCTAGCAAGCATTCTAAGCAGTAGCATATAGATGCCTCGTGAATGATCTTTTGGTCCATCAGTAGTGGCATGCATTTTCTGATGCTGGGGCCAGCCATGCTGTGACCTGTTTATCACTCCTTTCAACAACAAATGCAGCACATTTTGTGCCTTGATCACGCCCAGAGGAGTAATCCCTGAAGGATGCTTTTCTTCATGTTTGTCCCCCATGTCTCCTGTACACTTATCCCTCATCAGCCTTGATGACCAAGTGTCTGTAGACAGTGATCCTCATTGCCCCGTTCTGGCCCAGACAGGTGTGGTTCCTCTTCCTGTGGCCTCATCTTCTTCACCCATCTTAGGTTCAAGACCTGGATGATCTCACATCTTTTGTGGCAGCCTCACCTGAATATTACGTCCCTTGGGTTAACTGCTTGGTTTCTCCAATTCCAGTAATGGCCAGGGATCCCAGACTTACCTAAAGAGTACTGCACAGCCTTTTCTCATCCCAGACATCCTCTATATGAAGATTTGATGTAAGCAAATGGAAATGTTTTTCTGTCTGGGCTACATCCAAGTGAATGGATCCCCCTCTGTGCTCCCCTAGAGGCTATTCTAGATTTTCTCATTGGGCTCATTCAATTGGGAGAAGTTACTCTTCGTCTAAGGTTCATCCGCGGTGGTGGTGCTGTGGTAGCGTTGTCACCTCACAGTAAGACGCTGACCGGTTTGACTCTCAGCTAGAGTGTCTTCTGCGTGGAGACATGCGTGAATGGACGTACCTTCGTTGAAGGTTGTGCGTCAGGGCTGACAACTCGGCACATAAAAATCAACTGCCAATCATTAGCAGACCGGAGTTCCGCTTTGGCAACACCTAACCGGGGAAAGCCGAAAGCCACAACAACTCTTCATCTAAGGTTCAGATGGCAACTGTCACTTGTTTAGTCAGGATGTAATAGACAAATCTTTGTTGGTTCTGTTCAAGCAGCTTTATTATGTACAAACGCATCAGGATTGAGGCTTAATGACTTTAACTTGGATAAAGTTATGTACAGCTAGCTATTACATTCATACATGCTCACTGTCTGACTGCACTCACAAAATGGCACTGAAGCTAGCACGTGGTTGCTATTTATATGCATGTTCAGTCCTTGAAACGCTTCTTAAAAATACAGCACACACGCACACTATTCTACATCCTCCCGCTTTGAGAAATAGGTCATGCAATATTGACAGTTATCAGTTGACATAGTCAATACAAATAATTCTTTGTCATGCAGTTATACAGAACTAGATACATGTATACAGTTATGTCCAGGTCACTGTGTATTTGAGGTAGAAAAATACAGCTAGTACACAAGTAAATCCAGTGACTACAGAAATAAAGAAAAAGTGAAATAGAAGTCACTGGAACCATGAGCAGCTGTTAATGAAGATGTTTATTAGACTCAACTTTTAAAACCGCTAGTAAAAGTTGTTTGAGTCTAATAAACCTACTCATTACCAGCTGCTTGTGGTTCCATTAACTTCTGTTTTACTTGTTTGTCGCTGTGTATTTCACACTAGGTCTGGAAGTACGACCAAATCGTGTGACATAAAATTTAGAATTAGATTTAGCAACTGGGACTGTGTCTACAGAATGTTCAACCTTAGGGACATCAGGAACATCATCAGGAATGGCAGTAGAATTTAAGACACGTTCTGCAACAGGAACATTGTCTGGATTACTCTGAGATCTAGAACAATGCTGCAATATTGATTGTGGTACAGAAAGAAGATGTCTTTGATTTCTCCTGTACTCCACATCCTCAGATTCTATGAAATAGGATCTCTGCTCTGTACATATGCCTGTTACTTGAACAATCCGGTTGAAACCTTTCGCCATTTGTATCCTCACTGTCTCTCCTTCTTTCCGTGGATGAGGAAATCTGCTCGATTTATCATAGCTGGATTTCTGGAAAGAAGACTTCTTGAATAATTGGACTCTAATGGTTCTGTTGTTCTTAGCTTTAGGTCGTAATAAACTGGAAATAATAGGCAGTGTTATTCTGGTCTGCCTGGATAGAAGTCTCTGAGCAGGCTAGCCAATTATATCATCACGGAGTATGTTTCTGAAATTAAGTAAATTCAAAAAGACATCGGTATTGTCACACTTTGACCTTTCAAGTAATTGCTTTGCACTCTGTACTGAACGTTCAGCAAGTCTGTTTGACTGTGGATATTCTGGACTACTAGTAACATGTACAAAGTCCCATTCTCTTGCAAACTTCTGAAACAACTGACTAGTAAATTGTGTACCATTGACAGAAATAACTTCTTGTGGACTACCATGGACTGAGAAATGACGTTTCAACTTAGTAATAACAGCAGTGGATGTTAGATTAGGTAGTAAATCGATCTCAAACCAGTTTGAGTAAGAGTCTACCAGTACTAAGTAATGCTGATTGTTCCACTCAAATATATCAGTGGCTACTGTTGACCAAGATAGTTCAGGAACTTGACTTAGCTGAAGTGGTTCTCTTTGCAAATGTGGTTTAGTACTATCACTTATTCAACAAGAAGAAAGTACTTACTCAACAAGAAGAAAGTACTTTATCAGTGTCTTTTACTAGAGAAGGCCAAAATACTAGTTCTCTCGCTCTGCTTTTGGTAGATTCTGAACTTGGGTGACCACGATGCAAACTGTGGCTATATTCGTGTTGTAAGGAAGCAGGATCAACAATTTTAGGACCTTTGAAAATAATGTCATCTTCCATCAACATCTCATCTCTGTAAGGAAAACAAGTTTGCACTTCAGGTGGTACACTAGAGTGCTTTGATGGCCATCCAACATTAATGCAGTGGTTGAGCTTTTGCAAAATTGGATCAGTCTTTGTATGATTTCTCAGCTCATCAAGTATCATGGTAGAAAAATTATGCACCTCCATTACATCAAAGTCAAATTTCTCTGCATGAAGCTGTTCCGTTGTATTTCTGGGTGATCTGGATAAGGTATCAGCCAGATAAAGAAGTTTGCCTATTGTATAGACCATTTTGAAGTTGTACTTTTGCAATTTGAGCATCATACTTTGTAATCTCGCTGGAGCTGAATGTGTAGGCTTCTTTAGAATAGTAACTAAAGGCTGGTGATTGGTTTCAGTCTGAATAGCTTGACCATATATATAATCCTGAAACTTTGAACATGCAAATACTCTTGCCAAAAGTTCTTTCTCAATTTGAGCTTATTGCATTTCAGTTTGGTTAAGGGTTCTAGATGCATAGGGTACTGGTCTGCCTTCTTGAAGAATAACTGTACCAAGACCAAATGTTGAAGCATCACAGGAAAGAGTGACTGATTTATTGACATCATAGTATCTTAATGTAGATGGAGAGGCATTTTTTTGCTTAAGGTCTTCAAATGCTTCCTGGTGCTGTTTCAACCAAGACCATGTAACATTTTTGAACGTCAGCTCTCTTAAAGGTGCTGTCAACTCACTGAAATCTGGTATAAACTTGCCTAAATAGTTGACCATACCAAGAAAAAGTTGTAGAGCTTGAAAAATATCTGGTGCTGGCATCTCAAGAATGGCTGCTTGCTTGGACAGATGTGGTCACAAGCCAGTGCTGGTAAATAAATGACAGACATATATAATGTCTGGTAGTCTGAATTTGCACTTTAGAGGATTGAACTTAAAGTTCACTTCACATGCTCTGTCTAGAACTTTTTTAAGGTTTCTGTCATGCTCTGCTTCACCATTGCCTCCAACCAGTAAATCATGTACTATTATGGTGCAAGGATAACCTGAAAAAATTTGCTCCATTGCACGCTGGAAGACTTCACTTACAGAATTTATTCTAAATGGCATCCTTAGGAATCTATATCAGCCAAATGGGGTACTGAAAGTAGTCTGTAATGAGGATTTGCGATCAAGCATCACTTGACAGGAAAA
This sequence comes from Protopterus annectens, assembly GCF_019279795.1. Lineage (NCBI taxonomy): Eukaryota > Metazoa > Chordata > Ceratodontiformes > Protopteridae > Protopterus > Protopterus annectens. The sequence continues at coordinate 905,661,994 of NC_056743.1, read as the reverse complement.
ACAGTGCCATTTCTGTATTAGGGCTGTGACTTCCTCAACAGTACGCATTGGATGATGTGGTCTCTTTAATGCTTTGCTCAAATCTCTTGGGTCAATACATGTTCTGATTTCATCTGAGCCTTTTTTTGTGGACTGCTAGCATGGAGGACACCCATTCAGTTGGTTCTGTAACTGGACAAATTGCACCTTGCTGCACCATTTTATCCAACTGAGCTTTGACTTTATCCTGCATAGCTGTCAGAACTTTTCTTGTTGGTCTGACTACTGGACTGACCTCTGGGTCTAACTTCTTAGAATACACAACTGGAAGTTTGCACAACTTTTCATTGAAAACATCAGCATACTGTTGAGAAGATAGCTTCAGAAAAATTGGAACTAGGATATGTGCTTATATGATGAACAACTTTGGTAAAAAAAAGCAGATTTATTCTCAGACTGTCTCTGAGACTCATTAATGACTGCACAGGTCTTCAAACTATATAGAATAACGAGCTGTAAAAGTTCCTAGGCACATAACATGAAAGCACTACTGAGCCTTTGGTTTGAATTTCTTCACCTCCATAAGCAACAAGTTTTGCACTACTAGCCACATTGAGTTGTTCATTAGTTCTCACCTTGGCAAATGTGTATGCTGACATAACACTGCACTAATTGCAAAGGACCTTGCTAAGGTAAGGGAAAACAGCTCTTGTACTTCACAAAAAAAATAAATAAATAAAGCCCCTAACCAGGCATGTCCTAGGGTCAGCTTCCGGTAATTTCAACTGTCCACCTGGTGAATCTGGGCATACTGGGGCAATGCAACAATTGCCTCATTTACATAGACAACCCTAAACCTAAATCCACATATGCAGTGGCTCTTAACATTAACTTGCCCAAGCAACAAGAACCTCTGAAGCTGAAACGCAAACAAACACCAATCACAACCGAAGTATCATATAGCTGACAACACCAGTGTGCCACCCAACAACAACCCCTAAGCAAGACAATGTACCCAACACTTTAGTCATAGGTGACTCTATAGTCAGGCACACTGATGTCCCACTCACCAGGCTGAACAAGGAGAAAATTGCAGTCAGATGCCTGTCAGGTGCCAGGATCCACCACATAACGCATGCACTCAAGTTACTCCACAAAGAGTGCAAATATTACTGTCATTGCCTATGTTGGAGTGAATGACTTGAGACGTACCTCCCTGGACTACATGAAGAGAGACATGGAAGAGCTCTCGGATCATGTGGCCCAGGCAGGTGTGACCCTAGCCCTGAGTAGCATCTTGCCCATGACCAGAATTATACCACAGTATAAGGACAAATTAATCGACTTCAACAATTGGCTACGCTTCTGGTGTCATTCAAAGGGGATCCAGTATCTGTCTGCTGGGACCACATAATCGACAAACCACGAAGTTTTGCCAGAGATGGTTTGCACCTGTCGCACCTGGGATTCAGGTTACTGGCTAAGGCTCTTGCCACCCCTATAGTGCCTTTTTTAGGCAAGTCTCAAAGGACAAAACCACCACCATAACAGGTGCAATTACGCAAAATCTGAAGGTAATGCTATTCAATGCTAGAAGTCTAAACCTCAAAATGCACTCTCTTGAGGCACTCCTAAAAATGGAGAACATCGATATCTGTGCAGTAACTGAGACCAGGTTCAAGGCTCCAGAGAGCACCCCTGCAGTACCAGGCTACAGCTCTTATCACACTTTTTGGCCACCAAACCAGGACCGAAACACTAAAGGTGGAGGAGTGTCCATATTCACCAAGGATATTTACACCTCCAGGCTAGTTGCCCAACACAATGCATCTGAAATTCTCCAGGTGCAACTAACACTAGGTAAGACTGCAATCCAAATTGTAGCTTGCTACAGATCCCCCACCATGCCCCAAGATTCTCACTACACCTTTCTAAACATACTGGAAAATATTAAGATACAACCAAACACCCTAATACTGGGTGATTTCAACTACCCTGCCATTAACTGGGAAGACTACTCGTGTACCAACACCTTTGCCCAACGGTTCTTGGAATTCATAAATTCCAATGCCCTGGATCAACTAATCCATAGTCCCACCAGGGGCTCCACTATCGTGGACCTGGTCATTACCAACATGGGAAATCGATGCTCCACACCAGTGGTCACCCCCTCGTTGGTTAGGTCTGACCATAAGCTAATCACCTTTAACATCCACATCCCACCCCCAGTAAGGAAACATCCATAAAAAACTTCTCCAAGGCCAACTTCATGCTACTCAAGTCAGAAGTGACAAACTTCTTGACACCCATGCAGATGGGAACTGAAAGTTCAACTGCCAAATCCTACACTAAAGCACTGTACAAGCACATCCACTCGTGCATGAATCGTGCCATCCCAAATAGAACCAAGAAGCTCTCCTCCAAAAAAAGGAAGCCAATCTGGTGGTCCCCTGTCATAAACTATACAACAGAAGGAAGAAACTGTTGCAGAAAAGAGGAAAATCCCAGGATGCAAAAAACTCCCTTACCTGCCTCAGTAAGAAGCTGAGATCCCTCATAAAATCCTCCAAAGCTAGTTACAAAAATAAAATTGCCAAAGATTCCAAAGACAACTACAAGGCATTCTATAGCTATGTCAAGAATCTAAATGGCAATGCTCAGATCTGCTCTGAGCTAAAGCAGAATGGCATTAAATATACTGATCCCAAGGACATTGCCAATATTCTGGCAGATTGATTCATTGCCAGCTTCTCCCCCCCTCACCCCCTAAAGGGCCCATATCAATACCGAAAGGTTGCTAAATTCTGGTAATCATGGCCACACAGGTAAAAAAACGCACTCTCCAAAGCTAAGCATACAGCATCCATGGGACCAGATGACATCCCGGGCTGTGTACTACATGAACTACAAAATGAACTGGCACCTCACCCAAGTGTCATGTTTAATCATAGCCTCCCCACAGGCTTCGTGCCCACTGAGTGGTGCACAGCTACAGTTATCCCACTCCACAAGGGGGGATCCACCTTGGATTCTGGGAACTACCGTCCCATCAGTCTGACGAGCCTGATCTGCAAGGCCATGGAACGTATTATCATGGAACTTATAAGTAAAGACATTGGCAACCTTCAAACACTGGACCCCACCCAGTTTGGGTTTGTGAAGGGCTGATCGTGTCTCCTGAACCTAATTGACTTCTTCAAATCAGTCTCCAGAGCCCTGGACGAGGGTAAGGCGGTCCACACAGCCTATCTGGACCTCGCTAAGGCCTTCAACACCATCCCCCACTCTGGAATCATAGATAAACTTACTAAGCTGGCCATAAATCCCTATGTCACTCGATTGGTTGCTAACTGGCTTACTGACAGAACCCACACTATAAAAGTAGCCGACTCTAAATCCAGCTCCAGACAAGTGGAGTACCTCAGGGTTCACTCCATCTACTTCTCTGAAGTACAGGAGAACACTAAGGGACTCTGGCTAACAAAGTTCGCAGATGACTGCAAACTGGGAGCCATTATTGAATCCCCAAATGATGTGGATATTCTACAAAAGGGCCTTACAGAACACATGCTTGGTGCCAGAACCATGGGCTCAAGCTCAATGCCAAGAAGTGTATAGTTAACCGCTTTGGGGAAAAAACATGTACCCATGAATTACCACATAAGTGGCAGTACACTAAACACCGGAAGTGTGATAAGAGACTTAGGAACACTGGTGAACAGTGGTCTCACCTTCGATAACCACATCGCTACAACAATCAGGAAATCCTTCTATGTGGCACACCTCATCAGTAAGGGCTTTTCATCCAGAAAAAAGGAGTTATTGTCCCACTGTACTCTCATTAGACCCATCATAGAGTACAATGCCCCATTTGGTATGTACCTCACAAGACATCTGCAACAACTGGAAAGGCCACAGAAACACCTCCCTAAAAGAATCACAGGCCTAAAACAGATGCCCTATGCTGAGTGACTAAAAATAACTCCAGCTATACTCTGTCACATATCGTCTACTGAGAGGCGATCTCTGCTTAACATACAAGGCCATGTCAAACCCAGAGCTGTTAGACATGCTACACTTAGAGATCCCAATCTGTCAGAGCCATACGCTCCAGGGACCTAAACCTTGTCATCACAATGAACAAAACATGCTGGAGGGATAGGTTTCTGACCCAGAGACTTCCCATACTCTGGAATAGACTGCCAATACATGTCAAGTAGAGAGCCTACTTGGCCCTCTTCAAAAGGAACCTTGACAACCGGATGGGAGATATGGAATTTAGGAAAATGAAACACAAGACCAGCGTGCTAGTGTCCTCCTGAATTGCGCAACAACACTATAAATCCACTCGAAACACAAAGTCAAGTAATGGAAAATTTCACGAAGGCAACATAAAAAATACTAGTTTATTAAAATGTTTTAAGCGCTTTTCGTTTGCTTCAATCAGCAAAACTTCATCAGAAACGTTATAACCATAAGTTTAAAAGAGTCTCCTTTTATAGGCTCAGCTGATCATTAATTAACCGAACTGAAACACTAAAAGGCACAGTGGCAATAAACCTAAACAACAAAATTGTAAAGCATAAACCAATACTGCAGCAACTTTGTACATACATAAACAAAAACTACAACATATGCAATATAACAAATATATGTTATAACGATAATATATTATCAGTGTTGGTGTGGGAAGACGTCAAACAGCTATATACTATATACTCTGCTAGACAGGGGTCCTGGGAAGTAAATATTGTGGGAAGAAATAGCCAGGGAATTGTTATGGCTAGGCTTGTGTAGGCCCTAGGGCCGATGGCCTAGTACCAACCTATGAGCCAGTGTCTACTTTGAGCTCAGCGGATTTACCATTGATCTGGACAGTACAAAACACTTTGTTCTTTGCCAGCAAATTCACTGCATCAGCCTTTTCACCAATTACCGACACACTGTCTACGTAGAAAGTAGAATTGCAGCTCTCTGTATGATCAATTTGCTTTTTCGAGTGACCCTTCTTCACAACTGGGTGAGGTTTACTTGATTTACAAAACGTTTGAAAATGGTTCCATGACCAAATGCTAAGCACTTTTCTCTCTTTTAGACTCTTGCACTGAGCATGCTCCTTTCTTAGAACTTGCAGGAAAAGTGTGTGGTTTCCCAGGAGAACCCGCAGGGGCTGTAACTGTGATGTACTTAGGCCTGCTTTTGCTTGCCAGGTGTTGCATGCTGTCTACATTTGCTCTGGAGCCTGCTGAAATCATGCTCTTATCACTCACAAGCATACTTCTGTGCCTTTCTGTAACTTTGTGGATTTGACAAATCTCAATAGCGTTGCTCAGCGTTAAATCACTGTCGTGAAGTAAAATCTTTCTCACTGCAGCACTATTAATACCACACACGAGCCTTTAAGTCACCAAACCGACATATTTTAGCTTTGTTTCTCAGGTCAGTTATATAAGCCGAAAAGGTTTTCCCTGGTTTCTGATCTCTTGTGTAAAACAAATGCCTCTCTAATGTAATATTTGTCTGGGGGTTACACATTTCCCTGAATTTGCACTTCAAACACTTGGGGTCTCCCCTTGATTCAGCCTGTACAACAGTATGACTGTTTTCACCTTCTCCCTCATATACTGCTGGTGCATACACAAATAAACTCTCTTTCAATGGGCTCTGACCCAGCTAGGTTTAGCAAAATGAATGCCCTGGTGTGTGCATCTTTGTCAGAATAAGATGCTTGTATAAAAATATCATACTGTTGCTCAAATATTCTCCAATTCTCTGCAATATTCTGATCAAACACAAGTGGTGAGGGCTTTCGAAATCCATCTGCCATATTAACTCATACCATTGATAGCTTTTGCAAATATGCACGAACATACACATATGCCAGAAATTTATGCCAGTACTTGTAACGTTGCCTAATAGCACAACAAGCTTCTGTATAGCTAAACTTTGCAAAATAAGTCTCTCGGACACTGTAATACTCTTGAAATTACTCTACTGCAAAAGTAATTTATCATCGTTTTAAGAAACATTTCAAAATAAACTGGGCAGAAGACTTTCACTCTAAGAAACATTTCGAAGTAACTGCACTTTGCGAATAAACAATACACAGCACACTGAAACTTCCCTAAACTGGCAGTACCTTGCTAGATAATTCCTTACAGTGCAAGAAACGCTCTGTAATGGCAGCACTTTGCAAATAGACATACCCAGCACAAGAAACTTTTCTAAATGGCTGTACTTTGACTGTACTTCACAAAATAGTTGCACTTTGTACACAAATAAACTCTTCAGAATATATGCACAGTAATAAGCACACACACTGTAAAGACTTTACACACTTTGAAATACTTTGAATAACTCTAGTTATGCCCTTGATACAATACAAAGTAGTAGTTATGCCAAAACACAGTACTTTGCCAAAACACATGCTGTCGCCTTGCTTTATTTATGCTTAATATACCATTTTTGCCCTTATTATATTTGTTTTGCTCATTTAATCTCTTTTCATACCCATTGTAATTTTCTTGTGTTCATTTTACTCTAAACATTCCCATTTTACTTTAAACATGCTCATTTTGCAATTTCGAGGTAATTCCAAACTACTTGTGTGCTTTTCTGATAATCATAGGTTCATAGGTGTGTACTAGGCTAATGGCCCTGGAGCCTTTACAAACCTAGCCCATAGAGTGCCTTGGCATCGTGCCGCCTGACATTATTTCCCAGTGTCTCTGTCAAGTACAGCCACTGCAGTGATCCCTGGGGTGAACTTTTTATTTCCCATCCACTCATCAAGATTCCTCTTGAAGAGGGCCAGGGAGGTGCTCTGCTTGACATGTATGGGAAGTGTATTCCACAGCATGGGCAGTCTCTGGGTTATGAACCTGTCTCTCCAGAATGTTCTGTTGTTTATGGTAATGAGGATGAGGTCCCTGGAGTGTGTGGTGCAGAGGGATTTATATTTCTTTAGATGTAGCATTTCTAACAGAGCTGGGTCAGACATGGCTTTCTAAATCAAATATCTTAGTTTTAAACATTTTGTTTAATTAATAAATCTTTTGTGCCTCTCACTTGTTTAATAATGCAGTTTGTGCCCTTGTAATACTCCATTTTTATCTTTTTTATAAAATAAACTGTTCGTGCAAGTTTTTATTACCTTTGGTTCTTTTCTGGCCCTTTTTCTTGCTCATTTATCTTAGTTTACCTTCATTGTTAACTCTGCACCTCGTAGCTTTGAAAGTAGTCTCTGGAATCCCAGTTCTGACTCCATGTCACTCGTCTAGTCAGGATGTAATAGACTAGTCTTTGTGGGTGCTGTTCAAGCAGCTTTATTATGTACAAACTCATCAGGATTGAGGCTTAATGACTTTAACTTGGATAAACTTATATACAACTAGCTATTACATTCATACTTGCTCACTCTCTGGCTGGACTGTCAAAATGACAGTGAAGCTAACACATGCTTGCTGTTCATACATGCTCACTCTATGGCTGCATTCTCAAAATGGCACTTAAGCTAGCACATGCTCGCATGCATGTTCAGTCCTTGAAACGCTTCTTAAAGATGCACACTGTTCTACAGCAGCCATTTCCAATTTTCATACTGCCAAAACTCTTACCCTTATTACTTCTTTGAAGCTATCCAAGGCCTTTTTGAAGGGTACTTTTTAGCTTAGGCCACAAGTAAGAGTCTAGATGATGATCTCCAATCTTTGACAAAATCTGCCTTTGAACAAGCAGCTACAGTACATCTTAAGTTTTTATCTTGGGATACTCTTTTTATGATAGCTTTTACTTCAACTAGAAGAGTTTATGATCTGCACAGTTTATCCTGCAAGCCTCCCTATCGTATTTTTTCACAAAGATTAGGTCTAGCTGAGAATGAACCCATCCTTCTTACCCAAGCCTCGAAGACCAATTTGAATCAATCTATTGAATTGCCTGTATTCTTCCCTAAACTGAGTAACATATGAGAGTACGTGCTTCATTGCTTGAATGTCCATTGTCATTTGAGAAGCTTCTTAGAACAAAACATTTCAGAAAGTCAGACCAACATTTTGTATCCTTTTCCAGAGCTAAATTTGGGGAAGCAGTTTCCAAGGTTACCTTCCTCAGATGGCTTTCGGACTGCATTTCCTTTATGTGGTAGGCAAACCCCCCTGAACTTGTATATATCAGCTCCGAGATCTCCATACTTTGAAGAAAAGGGAATATTCTCAGAAATGGCATCTCAGACATAGTGTATACAAGTCTGATCTTTGGGCTATTTATTCTCCATATTTCGGGACTCACTGTAATGGGTCCCGACATTTCAAATAGGTACTGTGTTTTGGAGATGAGCAGTCCTTGTAGTGTTGCAGACTGTACACTGCTCCCTTCCCAAGGGTGTGATCGCGATCCAGACTGACAATATGGCAATGATCTGGTATATTAAACAACGTGGAACCTGATACTATTCTCTGTGTTGAGAGGTCATAGGGGTGTGGCAGTGGGCGATGTCCTCACAGTGCTCTCTAATAGCAGTGCACATTCTGGGAATATCCAGCATTCTAGCAGACAACTTGAGCAGGAGCATTCTGGTGTCTCATTAGTGGTGCCACAATCCATCAGTGACTGCAGATTTTAAGCTGTGGGCAGCCATGCTGCAGTCAATTTGTGACCCCCCCCTTCAACACTAAATGCATCAGTTTTTGCCCTGATCCCCCTAAGGGACAGTCACTGAGGGATGCTTTACTGCATGATTGGCCCCCGGGTCTCCTTTTTACCCTCCAAAGCCCTTCATAATCAATTTTCTGCAGCAAACAGCCCGTTGTAGAGTGACCATAACTCTCATAGCCTCCTTGTGGCCCAGACAAGTCTGGTTTCCCTTCCTGTGTTCTTACCTGTTGCATGCTCCTTGCGTTCTGGATACAGTTCCAGATTTCATTTCTTACCCTTTGGGCCATCCTTACCTGAATGTGAAATCCCTCAGGTTGACCACTCAGTTCCTCCACTTCCAATGATGACCAGAGATCCAAAATTATATGAAGGAGTTGTGCATATCCTCTCTTCTCAGAAGCCTTCCACTAGAAAGGATTATGGCAGTAAGTGTAAAAGATTTACTACTTTGACCATTAAAAAGAGGTTGGATCCATTATTTGTTCAGTTAGATGAAACCCTGTATTTTCTTGCTGGTCTTTTTCAGTCCAGCACTAGCTACTCTACTAGCGTCCATTTCAGATTTCCATGTGGGTCAAGACCATCTGCCACTTGCTTCTGTAAGACTGTCCAAAGCCTTTTTAAAGGGTATCTTCCTGCTCAGGCCTCCAGTATGGGATCTGATTCCTCATCAGTACTTGTCTCTTGTTTTTCAAGCCTTGACTAGGTTCCTTTTCTAGCCAGCTGCTACTATGGACTTTTGTTTTCTGTCATGGAAAATACTTTTTTTAATTGCAGTAACTTCAGCCAGATGAGTTTCTGAACCTCAGGCTTTATCCTGCACCCTGCCTTAACCTTATTTTTCACAAAGACGATTTCACTGTGGCCAATTCTTCCTTTTTGTGTTATATGGCCTGTGTCTCTGCTCTGACCTAATCAATTCAATTGCCACTTTTCTTCTCAAATGTCAGTAATAAGGGCAGATACATGCTTCGTTGCTTGGACTTTCATCGTCAGTTGACATTCTGTTTGGACAAGGCCAAGCATATCAGGAAATAAATCCAACTTCTTGTGTCTTTCAAGCTTGTGAAACCAGTTTCCAAGATAACTTTGTCCAGATTGCTTTCTGATTACATAGCCTTTGTTTATACCATGAAGGGTTTATCCTACCTCTCAAACCAAAAGCTCACTCTACTAGGGCAGTATCTTTGTCAGCAGTCTTATTTAGATAATATTTGTGCAGTGTCTATCTGGTCTAACACTCATACATGTGTTTCATTATAAACTGGATATTGATTCCAGATCTAGAAACTCTCTTGGCTCCAATGTTTTGCTGAATATTCTGTCCTGATACTACCCAATATGCCTGGCTGGAGACTCAGAATTTTGGGTTGAGGCAGATGGAATGAATATAAAAGTTATGTAACTACTATAGCACTAGATTCCATCTGTCTCAACCTCTGCCCCCCCTTCCAAACTATTACTGGTATGTTGTGGCAATAGGTGGACCTTTGTAGGTCCATCCAAAGTGTGTTGTTGAGACTCTTTGGTCAAACCCTCAGATTTTGTTAGGAGGACTGTGTATGTGTATATCAAGTATAGTAGGACAAACTCAATCTAAGGAGATTTAGGCATGCAGAGCAGAATGGGAGAGGAGGAGGAGGTTTAGAGCTGAAGATTCTGAAGTGCCAGCCACAGATCAGTTGGATCCTTGGATCTGATATCTCACAGGTTGAGGTGGTTGGAAGAAAATGACATAGATCTAGCATTATGGTAAGTACATGACTTATTTTTGTTGACTTCTGCATGATTTTTAGAACTTTTAAACAGGAATGATTCTTTTTATTTATTACTTTTAAGAAAAAAATTGCTAAAACTACTTTAAAACTATTTTTCTATTGTAAAAGTCGTGCTATTTTACTTTTGAAAGCTGGGGTAAGTTTTTTTTTTTTTTTTTACTGTGTTTTTGTGGAAAATTTTATTATTTTTTATTTTTTATTTTTTTTTTTTTTTTTTTTTTTTTTTTTTTTTTACTACTTGCCTGTTTTACCAACAACTACTACCATACTTCCCCAGGAATCTGACTCCTTTTTTGGTTTTACCATGGAGCAGCTTGCCTGTTCCTTAGTTCTTCTTTTTGCCAGTCACAAAAAGAATAAAATTAATAAACAGACTTTACCACAGCAGCAGGCTGCTAAAATACTCCGGCCATAGATGGGTGAGTCTGCTGTTGCCATTTCATTTTCCTTAGATCATTCATGTTTTTACTTGGCCACCGTGTACCTTGTACCAGGTTTAAGAATAAGACATTCTTTGTGGCTGGAAAGCCCTTGGCAGACAGGGTCGAACCACTCTTATTGACCCCAGGAGAAGGCACAGGGAATGCCTGTCAGCCTAGCCAGTAGGGATTACCCATCCCTAGACAGGTTTCCCTTGAAAAAGTGGGTCTGAATCTTTAGAAATTCCTCTCAAAAAGAAGCAAAAACTGAGACATGTTTTCCCCCGTCTCAGTTTCTCTGGACAGGAATGGTGCATTAGGCTTAGCTCAAGGTTTTGTTCAGGCCCTTTACCCTTACAGTTCAGCTGCTCCTGGCTAGAGAAAGATGGATTCTTCATTTTCCAAAGAGGATTAAGGTTTTGAACAAGAAAATGATTCTGGAGGGACAACTGTGTTTTTTTCTTCAGGTTTCTGATTCAGATTCTGAGGAACGTATAGCTTTTGCCACTCACTTGGAATGAATGATTCTGTTTTCAGAAACTGTTTCCTGAAGTAATTGGTTGTTTAAGTTAGAACATAATGACATTCCACTGTCTCTGAAGAAGTATTAACAATTCATCCTGCTCCTTTAGCATTGGAGGATGTTTTTGTAACACACATCCTGCTGCCTCCAAGAAAGATGATAGTCATTTAAGTTTATATTTTTATACACTAATTCTAACACAGGCATAGTGAGCCCAGCTGCCGCTAAACATCTAGTTAGTACCAGTCATTCTCCTTTTGATAAGGATGGGAAAGCTTTAGATAGATTTGGGGGGAAAGTATTCTTCTGCAGCACTTTTGCTACTGGAACTGCTATGAGGAGGATGCGTATTCAAAAACTTCCCATGGGTGTCAAAGGTGAAATTTTGAGAGTTAGTTGTGAGGATGGAGGTAAGCTTTCTAATGTTTTTTTCAGCCTTCCTTCTCAAAGTTTATCAAGAGGTTTAATGCCACCTCTACAACCTTCTTTTTTCCTCAAAAAAGCAAAATAAACAAGCATGGCAAGCTGCTGGTAAGCAAACATTAAAAATGGCAAAGAGGTCCCAAAAAATAAAGGTGGTCCCCCACGAAACAAAGGACATTCTAATAAGTCTGAATTACTGGCTGCAATACTCCACTCCTCTTCCCACACTGGCAAACTATTGTTTCTTTAAGAAAAGTCTGAACCTCCATTTCTCTCTCTTGCAACAGATATTTTCAGACAACTGGATTCTGAAAGTGATTGATCGTGGATACAGATAGCAGTGGAAATCTCTCCCTCTCTCTCCTTTTCAACAGATCCCCTGTCATCTGCCAAATCAAACTCCATTTTCTGCCCTGTCATTCAGCACCTGCTGTCTTAGGGGTGATATAAGTGGCCCCTCCTCCTCAGCAAGGAGAAAGGTTTTATTAAAGAATGTTTTTTTTACCAAAGAAAGAAAATTTATTGAAATCAGTTCTGGTTCTTTCCTTTGTAACCATGCATGTGATGTTGGCCAAGTTCAGAATGTTATCCGTTCATAACTTACTTCTCATTCCTCATTTGAGTTTTCTGATGACTTCAAGTTTAAAAGATGCTTTTCATCACATTTTTAAAGATACAGATTTCAGACGTTTCTTAAGGTTTTCTGTATCTGGATCACATGCACAGTTCTCCTGTCCATCCAGTGCTCCAAAGGAATTCATAGAATGTCTAGCTCCTGCTATAACACACTGCTGACTGCAAGGTATTCACATTTTTACTTATTTAGACAATTTGCTTATCTTTGCAGACTCTTTCAAAGTGTCAAGAATATCTTCACTGGGTATGGAATCTCCTACACAGGCTGGAATTCCAAGAGAACAGTCAGAAGTCTTTTCTGATTTCTCCTTACAGGATTGTTTTTCTGGGGTGCCTGCTGGACACCTCAGTACAAAGAGCTTTTCTTCCACAGGAGAAAATTGGTCTATATTTAGATATATTTTTGAGTTTTTCTCTCAGATTTCGGTTTCAGTGATGGAATTCGTAAGGATTCTGGATTTCATGGCATCTATGATTCTTGTAATACCTTTTGCAAGATACCACATGAGAAAAATACAATGATATCCGAAATCTGTGTGGTCCTACCATTGACGTACATTGACTTTTTAAATTCCAGTCTTGTGATTTGTAAAAAGGGTGAGCATGTGGTGGGGGGGCTCACCATTCTTTCCTCCTACTCCAAAAAAAGTCAGTCATAACAGATGCCTCAGACTTTCCTTGGGGAGCAGTATCAGTGGGCATTAACGTGCAGGGTCTTTGGAACAAAAAAGATAGACCAAAACACACAAAAAAATGAAAAAAATGCTAGCTGTTACAGATGCTCTCAACTGTCTGAATCATTTGTGCTCCCAAGGACCTTTTCAAGTGTTTACAGACAACATCACAGTGACGTGGTACATAAACAAGCAAGGGGAGAGCCAGTTCTTACTCCCTGTACAGACTAGCTATGTTAGCATGGGATATAGCTTTACACCACAGTCTCACTCCACAAGTATCTTACGTTCTATCAGAACAAGTCTGTGTGGTAAGCAAGCTGAGCAGGACCAGGGCACACCCTCATGAATGGAAATTGAATTGGGGGGTTGTCCAAGATTTGATCCAGCTGTGAGAACACCTTCAGTAAATCTTTTTCCCTCCTCTCTAAGCAATCGGTTGGCAAAACTGTGTTCCATGATGCCACACAAGTCATTCTGGAAGACAGATGCCTTTTCTTTTCCTTGTATAGCAGTGTTCCTGTATGCCTTTCCACTGACTTTCAACCATTCTGTATCTTTTCTTGCACTCTGTTTTTCATGTCCTTATTCAGTGGGTCAGTGATAATTACTACTAAACTTCTCTAAAACAAAAACAATACTTTTACACTAGGCTCACTTCTATATCCAGGCCTCTAAAATTTCTTGATCATTTTAATAAAACTGTTGAAAAACAGTCGTAAATCTGCCTGTAGGCGCTCTAGCGTTGTTAAATGAGGAATTTACTGAGTAATTTTGAGTATAAAAATGGGCAAATTGAGAGCTAGAACTAATTATCAGGAGACTGTCTGAATAACATTAATCTCAGAACAGTGATGAGAGACTGTTTGCTTTGACGTTTTCTGTATGGGTTGTTTCTTTCCGTCTGGGTACCTCTGGGGCAACCAGTGGTCCACTTTATGACCTATCCAGAGTTTATGAATTATTGAATCAAAACCGTATGCAGAGGTCATACATATAACTAGTGTCTTTACTAAGCCTAGCATTCACAGCTCTAAAGATGGTATTGTTGAAATTCTAACTGAAAATGTACTGTAGCCTGGTGTTCTGATGTCTGCTGAACTTCAGTTTGGAGCATATTTGTCATTGATGAATAGGCACAAAAGTTTGTATTGGTGATGCCTGATTTTATTGTCTAGCAGTGGACTTGTGACTATTTTGCAATAAAAATTATGCATGTCTTTCAAGCTGTAGCTGTTTACTAAAACATCCTTTTTTTCTTTTCCCTTTTTAAGTTTACTTGGTAGGTATTGTACCTTCATTCTGTGTTGTTTGACCCTTAAAAATTGGAGTTTTTACTTTTACTAATGGTTTAGGTGGAGAAGGGAGGTTCGTATCAGGAAAGGAAGTAGTCGCTTACAGGGAGAAACCTGGTATTATGCACCTTGTGGGAAAAGAATGAAGCAGTTTCCAGAGGTTATTAAGGTATTGTGCTTACTTTCTGTGTTTTGCATTTATTTGCTACTTTAGCTGGGTAAGATGCTGTTCCATTAATGAATCAAATATGACACAGTTGTATCATTTTAAAGATAGTACAGTTGGGTAAAATCTTACCATAACAGTAGATGTCCTTCTTTTCACTGTTGCAGTATTCCTGAAAGAAGGGATGTCCCGTCCCGGGCAGCCTGTCACTCGGCCAGTATGGAGAAGCTTGAAAAGGATCTTGTTTGCTCCATACATCACATTTATTCTCCTCATACAGAACATAGGGCATAAAAGGGACGTATGGATGCAATTACTCAGAACTGAATTGCCCCAGAAGAGAACAGTCATCATAGGACAAAGGAGTCCATGCACACCCAGAAGGAAAAAATGTAGAATAAAGAAGAGGGGGGGTGGGATGGAGCAAATACTGCAACAGTAAAAAGAAGGACATCTGCTGTTATGATAAGATTTTACACAGCTGTACTATGTCCTTCTATGTCGTTGTTGCAGTATTCCTGAAAGAAGGGAGAGTAAAAAAGCTAAAAAACAGAATGGGAGGTGGAAGGCTGAGAAGAGCCTTTGACAAACCCACATAAAATGGTTTCAGCAAAACCTGCTCTGGCCCTAGAAGCCTTATCCAACTTACAAAGCTTAATAAAGGTATGCACTGAAGACCAAGTAGCAGCTTCAGGGATGGAAGTGGTGTCTAACCCTTTGATGAAAGTACCAGAAGAGGCAGCAGCTCTAGTAGAATGAGCTCTAACACATACAGAGACATGCCATGAAAAGAGCAACAAAAAGAAATTGCCTTAGATATCCAGGAGGAGATGGTATAATTAGAAACAGCCAAACACAAAGACCTGGGATGAAAGGAAACAAAAAGCTGGTTGGACTTATGAATAGCCCTAGTTTTATCCAAATAGTACCTGAGCTGTCTGTGCATATCCAAGGTATGCAGGACCTTCTCAGTAGCAGACTGAGGAAAAGGAAAAAAAATGAAGGGAGTTGTACTGACTTGATTTAAGGACAAGTCATTTACCACCTTGGGCATAAAAGAAGGATTAGTTCAAAGGGAATTGGCCATAAGGGCCTGGATCTCAGAAACCCTATGAGAAGAAGTAAGAGTCAAGCAGCAAAACAGTCTTCTGGGTACAATGTTGCAATTTTTCCAAAACAAAATTAAGGTCCCAAGGAGGAGGAGGAATATGTTTTCTTGGAGGTCTAATATGCAGAATGCCTTTAAGAAATTGTTTGACCTCGAAACAAGAAGTCAAAGGAGGAGTCGCGAGCAGACAGGCAGAAATGGCTGACAAATGGGCCTTCACAGAAGATTCTTTTCGGGAATCTGCCTCCCACACTGGCATCTTCCCCTCTTGGATGACATGATCTCTAGTGATAAAAAGTACAAGACCAAAAAGCCGACTTTTAAAAATAAAATAAGAAAAAATCCCTCCGATGGGGGGTACAGCTGCTGGGTGTGCTTTGAAGAGTTGCAACATTGACCTCACTCATGCTATGTGCATGTTAGTACTGCAAAATTATTCTTACCTCTGTAGATGCAATGCAGACTCAGAAGTGGTAACCCTGGCGCTGGCCTCCACCAGAAGGTGATTATTATGGTGCCTGGTTCCGTATTCTTCCCTCATAAAAGTTAGAACTGGCTTTTAGCTACTCAAGCTTCTTGATGGTCAGCCTTTTTATGCTGGGATTACTGACCACCAATGTTAAAGGAGAACCGCACCCACAAACTCAAAAACATTTATTTCATCATGTTTTGATGTTTCCAGAATTTTAACACCACGGTGGAACTTTTTACAGGTTTTTAAATATTTTTATATGTAATTTTAGAGTCTGGCCACATGGAATGTAGCATCTTGAAGAGATTTCAGATTTTTTCTAAACCTCCAGGTATCCCACAGTGCAGCGCTTGTAACACATTACATCATGTAGGCGTCTTTTTTTAGAAGCTTCTGTGACTTCATTGATTTTGCATGCCTACCCCAGTGTCTTTCAGTCAGTTTGAACTAACCTGTTCAGTTGCTGTTCAGTGACTACTTAAGACAAACACAGATAAAGCCAGACGACAGAATTCTTAAGAGCTTTTTACTGCTTCATCTTTTAAGACGTGTTAATTTTGACTCTTTTGTGCTGCCTCAGTTGTAGTTTTTCAAGTCATCTCCTCTCCCCCTTCACACTTCACCTCCCTAGCTGTCAAAGTGCTAAAGGTAATTTGAGATGTTGTTTCTTTGACGGTTCACAGCAGGAGACTTGAGTCATCAACTGTTTCCTAGTTCTAGCCTTTTCTTTCTGACAGTGGGACACTTGATTTTGCTGCATCACACCCTCCTCCTGTCATCAAATAGAGATCCTGTATTCCCAGTATTTGGAAACACGCTGTTTGTAAAATCTTTGTAGTTCCATTCCCTGGGCTTTCCTGTTTGACTGAAATACTCAAGACATTTGAATCTGTCTGTGAACACACACACACACACACACACACACACACTCACACGCACACAAGGGCAAGAAAAGAAAGTCATATGCTACATGGATCATTGCTGTTAAAGGAAAACTGCACCCTAGAACTAAGGAAATCTATTTTTTTTTTCACTTCAGGAATTGATTCTGCAAGGGTCTCTCAGTGCAGTGACAGTTTTAACACCTCTGCAATAGTGTGTGTGGGTCACTTCCTCTTGGACTACAAAAGAAAACTCTGAACAAAGGCCAGCAATTTAGCTACTTTTCTGGCTATAGCTGGATAACTTCTAAGTATAGTGTAAAACAAGTTGTGATCCAAACATAAGTGAGGGTGATTAGAGACAGAAAAGAGCAGTCCTTTTACAAAAAATAAAATAAAAGTGACACACAAATCCCATTATATGTCAATAACATGAGAATTCACAGTTACTTTTTTAATCCTGGCATGAGTCATACAAAGCATTATGGGGAAGAGAAAGGGTTGAGGGAGAACAAGATCACGTTGATGCATCAAGCCCCATTGGTAGCCACGTTGTGGAAAATAGGCTAAAATTACAAATAAAGAGCTTAGAGTGATTTGGAGGTGTTAAAGTTAGGAAACAAAGATAGAATGAAAAAAAAAACATTTTTTTTTAGTTCTAAAGAGGAATTTTCCTTTAAATCATGTCAAACTGGACAGCTGCAACAGGGAGAAAAAAATTTAAGAATGGCATGGATTGAGTACAAACAAGCATTTGACAATATCCCATATTCATGGATAGATACACACTACACTGATAAACTGCATCACAGTGACCACGACAAAGTGGCAACTCGCTTTGCAATTATGACATGAAATCGGACAAATTATTCCATGAAAAAATGGGAGGAAATTCAAGGGTGACTGTCATGGTAACTCTTATGCCTAGCCCCTTAACCCATTAGACAGCCTACTTAATAGATCAGGTCATGGCTATTTTTGGGGTCCCAGACAACAGCAAAGTGTACAGACTTCTCATTTTATATTTGTTGATGATTTCAAACTGTATGACTCATCAGATGAGGTACTGAAAGCACAGATGCAAGTAGTCACAAATGGTTTAGAAGATAAGCATGTCAATTGTTCCTAATTAAATGTGCAAAATCAACCATTTAAAGCAGGAAAGCTGCAACCCCAAGAAACCATCTGCTTGAGACAAGCTTAATATAACAGAACTGGAGCTAGAGTAAGGTGTATGTTTGGGAATTGATGAAAGATCAACAATAAAACATGAGAAAATGCGAATGACACTTAGTGAAGGGCATTCCATATTGCTCATCTAATAAGGGCATTGCCTCCTGAAAAAAAATATATATAAACCCCCTGTACTCCTCCCTTTTCAGGCCAATAATTGAGGAGTATGGCCTTTTTGTTATGTACCTTTCCAAGCACCTGCAGCAGCTGGAGACCACAGTGGTTCCTCACAAGGAAAATTAAAGTTCTTTACAGTCAGTCCTATGTGGATCATCTGAAATCACTGTCATATTATTCTCTTTCATACAGACTACTCAAAGGCACTCTATGCCTAGCATATAAGGACATTTCTGACCATGCTTTATTGGAAATGTATATCCTCAAGTGAAATGGTACCCTGGTTAGTCGCTCTTAAGACCTTAACCTGGTATTGAACATTAATGGAACCAGATGGAGGGACAGATTTGTCTCCCAGAGTTTACATCTTTCGTGGCAAGCTTGGTAATTGGAAGGGTAAATGTACACTTAACCATGGGGGATTCTACCTGTGTCCCTGTAGGATCATGGAAACAATGGTAGAACTTGGTGTGGCTTGTAAGGCCCCTAGGGTCATTAGCCTGATTAACTTCCTATTATACTAAGATGCCAGTGGGATACACCCTGAGGCATCCTAAGCAGGTGACAAAATCGTGCTCAAAAGACTCCTGTGAAAAAAAGGGGAGCAGGTTTGAGATTGACCTCAAGGCAGCTTGGTTTACTCTACATATCTTCTCTGGGTACATGTGATGTCATCCCATCGGGACATGGGAAATGTTTGGTTCGGGCACTAACTGAAGTTCATGCCAACAGTAAGTTTTTCCTCATACTCAACCTTCCCTAAGGAATAAACAGCTGCCTTCTTTGCCACAGACCAATGCAATGCTTCCAGTAATGCTGCAACTGCACCCATCGAGTGAATAAGCTGGCTAAGCCTTCCATTCAGCACACATCTGCCAAGTACGCTTGCAAAACCCTTCTGTCCAGTAGCAATATACTGAATCAGCTTGCAAAGCCTTTGGGCATCCCAAATGAGGAATAACCCAGACTACTTAAACCCCAAGACCCGATGTTGCTGTCAACCTGCAGACAGTGGTGCATTCAGTTGCCAAAGAACTATATTAATGTGTCTGCTCCCTACTGATGTGTACATTGCCATGATTGGGTTACTGCTGTGGCAGTAACAAGCACCTCCCAAAGGGATTGCGGTTGTTGAGGGCATGAGTGTATGTACAGTAGGTTCAGACCTAATGTATAGGATTGACAACTTAGCAAATGCCCAGAGAGGGACATTTATATAGATTCATGATAATTTGTAGGACATAATAGTTACGTCATCCACAAAGGACATAAGTTCAGTCTTTACTTTAAAAAAAGCTGCAAGTGTATTCCTGTGCTATTTAAAGAGCTTTAGAGAATGGGGTTACTGTATATCAGTACCTTGACTGGAGAATGAGCATTCTCCAGCAGGGTATTAATGTACAAGTAATGCCCGCTGAAAAACGAGTTTGCCGCTTCATTGCAGCATATCGAGCTGCTGTGGAGCTCAGACTGAGGAAATGGAATGGCTGCAGTTATTTTACACACACTAAGCGCTTTTGCTGTTTAGTGAGTGTAAAATATATTAAAAAAGAAAAAACAAAATGTATGTGTGTTTATGCCTGTGTGTGCAAGTGTATGCATGCGTGTGAGTGAATGCGAGAATGAGCGAGCCATTATTTTACACTCTGTAAGCAGCGCTTTTGCTGTTTAACAAGTGTAAAATAACAAAGTGTGTGTATGTGTGTGCTTCTGTTCTGTCTGTGTGTTTATGTTTCTGTCCGTGTGTGTGTGAATGCGTGCATGAAAGCGAGGCGTGTGAGAGTGTGAAGACTGAGAGCAATCCAGCACTGGCAGCAGCATTCAACAGGTTTACGTTTACGTACCTCTCTTCTCTTTGCCAAATGTATAAAACTTAAAGGGGGAGCAAAGACTAAAAACAGGTGCATATTCATGTTTAAAAAATCACAAAGTGGCTTCAGTAGGGCTTGTGTAAGCATACATTGTCTAAAGGGCAAGGGTGTTTGTGTTGGGGGTGGTGTCTGTGTGACAGGGGGAGAGCAGCAGCAAATAAGAGGTTTGTGTACCACCTTTTATCTCAAGAAATGTGGATAAACCCTGAAATAAAGGGGGAACAAAGACTTCAAAACAAGAACAGCTTGTAAATAAATAAATAAGTTAGTTAAGTAACAGGATTTGTGTTAGCATGAATTTTTTGAGAGAAATAAAGTCTGAAAGTCAAATATATGTCATTATTTGGTAACTTCAATCCCCAAATGACTGATTATGGATGTAAAGTGCTTCCTCTAACACCCTTTACATATACTACACCAACTTCGAAACATTAGGCGGAGGAAGTATTTTACATGCAAAATATATAAAAAAAAAAATAATATAGTAATAAAAGAAATATATATATATATATATATATATATATATATATATATATATAAGTAAATAAAATGCAACAGTTTTACAGAGACACCATTCTCTAAGTGCAATCATGCCCTCCAGGGTGTGTTAATCTGTAATTAATGCGCTTCCGGGGGTGTAGAGGCACTCCACCTGCAGCATTGGGCCTCACAACACCCCTGGGCGGGCATTGATTACACATTAACACATGCCATGTCAAGCATTATTGCTTGCTATGATCTTTCTAACATTAAGGTGTGCCATATATACAAAAATACAAAAACAGACAGCCAGCACAATTAGAGGAATCCAGGACTTTATTCTGGAAAAAGAAAAGGCAGACCGATTTCGGCCTGAAAAGCCTTTTTCAATGCCAAAAAATATTGCCATATACCACAAAGTGCCCTTTATATGTATATTATTAACATTTTCACCAATAGAAATTGAGAGACAATTAATGGGGGAACCCAAATCAAAGACCATACCAATATTGCCAAATATTAGACTTGTATATACAACAAAACACATTTATAATCATAGAAATAGGTGCATTTGGTGATATCCCTAATAAGAGGAACTAAAATGTGTACCAAACCCAATGTAAATAATGAAAAATAAAAAATACAAAATAAACAATGTATTAAAGATGTTCATTTAACCCTGGTGGGAAAAGGCCACCCAGTCTGATGATCCATGACCTTTCTTTATCCTTGTGAAGTTCATGCCATTTATTCTTAGAAAATTTTTGTCCTCTCACCCTGTCAATGATCGTAAAATGAAAGGCTGTTTTATGAATTAAAGTGTGTTTATATAATGCATTAGTGGCAGCCCTGTTTGTTATGTTACTTAAATGTTCTGAAATACACAACTTAAAAGATCTGGAAGTTTGTCCAATATAAAATGCAGAGCACTGACAGCCAAATAAATGACCCACTTGCTGCTGCAATTTAAAAATGTCACTATTTCAAAGACGCGTGTTGTGTTTTTGCTAGAAAATTCCTTGGTCTTTAATACATATTTACAAAAACCACAATGTTCACAGGGAAAACAACCGGATAATTTGGTGCCATCTAATGTTTGTTGAACTTTATACTCAGGAGATGGGTGTTTTTTTTTTATAAAAGTTCAAATGCCCCCCCCCCCCCCATATAGTGACACCCCACCGATAAGAAAAAGTACATCTGTTGTCCAATAATTCGGCTAATTGTGCATCGGACAGCAAAATGTCCCGGTGTTTTTGTACTAGATCAGTCAGCTGTTTGATATTCCTGCCGAATGTAGTACTATAACTAGGACCTTTGATCCATGAGTAGATCTAGAACTCTCATATGTTAATAATTCATCCCGAGGCATTTTGCTAACCAAACCACTAGTTTGTGATAACTGTTTAGCTGAATAGCCTCGTTCTACAAACCTCTGAGTGAGATCTTCATTAAAATGTATGAGGTCTGACTCCTTTGTACATATCCGTTTGATCCGCATATATTGGGATTTAGGAATGTTTTTGATTATATGATCTGGATGACAGCTGGATGCATGTAGAAGAGAATTGGAATGAAAGGGCTTCCTATAGACTGTACTAGTTTAAGTACCATCTTCTTGTTTAACCATAACATCCAAGAATATAGTACACTTCTTATCAAAATTAACAGTAAATTGGATGCCCCATTTGTTATCGTTTAAATATTGTACAAACTCCTCTAGATGTACTATATCTGATTTCCAAATCATCCAGCAGTCATCCAAGTATCTCCTCAATGAAAATGTTATGACTATTGTCATAGATCATAAGATGTTCCAGGTAACCCATAAAAAGGTCTGCATAAAAGGGGGCAAATGCTGCCCCCACTGCAGTACCTTGCAATTGTAGATAACATTTACCATTGAAAAAAAAACAGTTTTAGTTGGTGCATGTTCCACAAGATATAGAAGAAAAGTATTAAATCCAGGGCTATATATGCTCAGTTCGGTGAGCCAAAATTCCAGTGCCATTCAACCTGCCCAATGGGGTATGCTAGTATAAAGAGAGGTTACATCTGATGTACACAAAAACCAACCATCATCAATTTGTGAATCAGCAATAATAATCAAGAATTCCGTTGTATACTTGATCCTAGCCCTAACTGCCTTTAATAAAGGTTTAGAATACATCCACGTTTTTACATCCACGTTTTTTCGTTTTCATTTGTTTTGGTTTCATTATACCATATTTTATCTTTGTACGTTTTAGTGCAAAATTTCCTTTGGTGTATACCCTGATATAAATACCTTGTTATAACCATGTTCTCATGATCTTTTATAACAGTTTTTAGGTTTGTAATGCAGTCTCTGATGACTTTTAATATTTTTAATAGTTATGATCACAGCCTTCTCGTCAAAATAATGTGAAGTGATCTACATTAGTTTTACGTTAGCATGCATTATTGGAATGTTTTGCTGTTGAGGTAACCATGTTAATGTTGCTGTATTAGATCATTAGTTGCTTAATTGATTTTTAATTGTTTGAGTAATTTTAACGCCAATTCATGTATTTATGAGTTGTAATTTTGGTGTTTTTTATCTGAAGAAGCGTAGAGGCATCTACACGAAAGCGATCATCTTTGTGTCTTTATCAAATAAATTGTTCCGTTTTGTTGCAACCAGCTTCCTTGTGGATTTATTTGGATTCGTGGCGAGACCATCTGTTTTTCTGTTTTTCATTTAATAAAGGTTTCAAATATTTGGTTAGATAGACGGAAATAGGCTCTGTTAGGGAACCCCTGCCTGACACAGTTGGTCTACCCAGTAGGTTAGGGAGGTTTTTGTGTACTTTGGGAAGCAGATAGAGGTATTGGGGAGTAGGTTCACTTATCTTGAGATGGAAACATATTTTATAATCAATGATGCCTTCCTCCACAGCCAAATCCAAAAAAGTGTCTATTTGGTTTTTAAAATGTGGAGTGGGATCTATAGACATATATGTATAAAATCTGGCATCATTGAGTTGTCTGTTGGCCTCCATTTCATATTGGGACTAATCCGTCACAACTATGGATCCCCCTTTATCTGCCTGTATGATAACTATATCCTTCTTGTTCTTCAGTTTCTTTAATGCCACCCTCTCTGATGCATTTAAGTTATTATTAAGCATAATCTCATGTGAGTCATCCCCAAAGTGAAGCTCTCTAAGAATACATTTCTGGAAGCTCTCCACATGTTTATTCACTTGGTGGTATGAAGGTGGAAGGATGGAGTTTGAAATTTGCCTCTTTTGGTTCATTGTGGTTTTCTGGATCCCTGAAAAATAACTTTAAATTTAGTAGCCTACAAAAAGGCAAGTCATGTACAAAATTGCTCTCTGATACTAAAAAGCCAGGTATAAAGTTTAATCCTTTATTTAACAAATTGTATTCATTTTCAGGTAAAACAACAGAAGATATGTTCAAGACATTGTTTGAACCTGTTTCGGCTCCAATAGTTGTAACATGGTTTCTAATGTTAAATTGGGACCAACCCATACATTTATGTGTTCTCCCCCCTCTTTTTCGATAGCCCCTAAAGGAGTCCTCTCCATACCCAAAGCACCTTCCCTAGGAAAACAGCATTTGTGCGCTGGTGACGTCTGAGGAATCTCACAATCTGTATCTGTATGAGAGGACAAATCTTCTCCAGAGCCATCACTGTTTGTTTTTTGAGGATAGATTTCCTTTTTTCTCTTATATCTGGGAGTGGAATTATATTTTTTAACAAATTTAACATTTTTTGGTTTGTTCAAAGGGGTGTCCCTGATTGTAATCATGTAAGTCCCTGTTATATTTATGCACCTTCTTTTCTTTTAGCCCATTCTCAAATTGTAATAAATTCCCACTAGTCTCTTTAGATATTCCTTGTATTGGGGTTTGTGTTCATATTGTTTGGCCTCCTGACATCTCCTGGATAATTCTAAATTAAGTGTTTTTATTCTGTGTGTATGAAAAGCATGTAAAGCTTTTACAAAATCCATAGAAGGGTTGTGCAATATCTTGGAGAAAGTAGAAGGTAACTCATCATCGGGCTGACCCACTAAAAGGTTTCATCCTGATCCTAAGGCCCCTTGGAGTAATGTCCTTCTGAATGTATGCTTTAAATAATCTAGTGTGCCATACATTAGATCTTAATGCTTTCATGTTTTTAAATATGGCGTCAAAAAGATTTTGACACCCATCTTCACAACCAATCTGCACACTGCTTGTTACTGAATTAGTTTCTTGGGATTCAAAAATAGCTATGTCTTCCTTATCCACCAATAGACCTTGTAAAATGGTTGTAAGATCCATATTATCCCCTTAATATTAACCCTGAATTAAGTAAACCAAATAATATAGTACCAATATATTAATATGCCTTTTATGCCTTACTATATATGTGTTATCTTTGGATTATTGATAAAAAAACAAATAATGGAGCTTTAACCCAAGAAAGAACAAAGAGAATTTTCTTTCAAAGAAAACCGTACATAAAACAGGCCCAAATGGAAATACAGCCAATCTGGGTTCAATACAGACATATATATAGTTATTAAATTGTTTAGAAGTCAAGCATACATATATTGAAATTCTAAAAACCTAGAAACAAATTTAGTGATGGATTGGTAGTGAAATATCAGTTCAAAGATGTTCAAATTGTATAAACAATTATATATGAATGTTTAACATTCAGTTGAGAAATGTAACATCCACACCAGTCCAGCAAACATAACAAAAACTACCTCGTATCCGCAAGTATGTAAGAAAAATTAGAAAAATATTGTTACACTAAAATCCCACAACATTAGACAAGTTAGTTTATTTTGTAGGACACAACTTCCCTAAGAGGGACATGTGGTGAACCTATCACTTTAGTCACTAACTGGTGGGTCCACTGACTGACCTATAAAATAAATGGTAATTAAGTTCTAAGTACAGTATTACAGCAATGCACTGCAGGAAGATGATGCATGCATAGTAAATTAGTACACAAAGTTTGTGACACCTTACTGTTGACTAAACTGTATTTGTCAATGCTTTTTTTAAAGATATTGCACAGCATACCTCTCAACCTCTTAGAGCAAGAAATCTGGACAAAGCCATAAATAAAAGTGGGACAAAGGCCCAAAAATAGGGACAATTTTTAAATATTGCTCTTAGAAATTTAAAAAGTTGATAGAATAACAGGTTTTACATTAGCATGAATTTTCTGAATGGTGTGAAGTCTGAAACTCAAATGTCTGTCATTATTTTATAACTTCAATCAAATGATTTGCCACTAATTTGCCAGAAAACTGTAATTTTATGAAAAATAGACCAAAAATATGAGGGAAAAATCTTGACATTCTGTGAAAATCCATACAGTTAAGAGGTATGTTGCAGAAAGAAAGTGGAGTGAGTTTTTATCAAAAAGATGACTTATTAAAAGTTCCAAGAACAAGCCATAAGTGTGCAGAAGGAGGCTGTAGACTGGGGAGCTTCTATAACTGTCTACACCCTGAAAAGGAATATCCAGGACAGCAGTTTTAGTTAATTCACACTTATGACGGCTGCTGCAGGGGAGGGAGTAATACTGATACCATATTCAAAACCATCAGCGCAATGTCAGGCTTCCATTTCTCATAAAGGACCCAAAAGCAAACCTTTTCATGACCAACACACTTAACACTAATTACTAGAAGACAGTTATCACATTTCAAATGTGCCTTTACTGTTACAGGTAAAACCAGTACCCTATTACATTATGAGACACAGTTTGAGGCGCAGTGTTTGAAAATAACAGTGAGTGAGTACACACACAATGGCTATGCAAATGTTAAGAAATTCAGTAAAGAATTACAGCTACAGACTGATTTGCGATGTTAAAGCGAGCAAGATTAAATAGTCATCAAAACAAGCTTTGTAGTTGATAACGCCACTAAGTCTGTAGGCACTAGTGAAGGCTGCTGTAGTGAGAATTTTACTACGAGTAATATTTCTGCATATCAGAGGTGTACAAAGCATGAACATGAGCCTCACGTAATGTCATAGCTTCACTATTCCATTCCAAGTCTGTACACAACTGCAGCTACAAAGAGCGCAGTTTATGAATTGTCTGAAACCTTGCAATAAGTTTCACTGCTAGTCTGTCTAAAATCAGAAAGTAATTATGTTCCTCTGTAAGGTATCTCCCCCTCTTCCCATATGCCACCAGATGCAAGTCAGTAAAACCTGTTACACAGTCCTCGTTTGTCTAGTACATCTGTGCTGCATAACCTGAGCCAGCATATCCAAGAGCGATAACCTCCTGATGGACAAGTGTTATCTTTCATGTTTCTCCAGAAGACTTCTGTACATTGCCCGTACATCAAATGAATCAGAATACTACAAATCCCTGCACCAGACAAAAAATTAAATATATATATATATATATATCTTACTAAGCTGTACTCACTACACAATGTAAAAGAGGAAAAATTATTCATAAATAGCACTCATCAGCAAAACCGTGACAACTGGAAATGAACAAAGTTTGAAAATATTGCAGGACAAAGCAAAGCCATGGCCAGTGCACTAAATGACTCAAGCGTCTTGCAAAACAGGTCACTGAAGATGAATGTTTCACATCCCTGAGCTCTCCAATGAGAAGTGGAGTCATAGAGAGGAAGAAAGACAAAGAATTGAATAGGAACCACCCTTCTACCCCAAAGTGGAAAACACAACCATCTATACTGCTCCCACTCTTAGAGACTCAGTAGAAAAAGGGGAAGACCATGACTTGCCACAAATAGGTGAAAGGCCTGATGATTGTCATATATTTCTATAGTTAGAGTAGACAAGGACTCTGAAGTAACAACTTAAAGAAACAACTGGTAGAGTGGCTCTGAATGACCACTAGTATGTACACACTCAAAAGAATGATAGCTACTGCATAGTAAAGTCCAACAGCATGGCAAATCTCTGGCCTATAACTTCCACTCCAGTCGCATGTACTTTTGCATTTCCAATTGGAGATAAAAAAAAAATGAAAACCCATTACTAAACGCGGAATAGAGCACGTGGTGTGAGAAAAAATAAACACAATGAAATTTGCATAATCTTTTACAACGTCGGCTGCAGCTTCCATGAAAACACCCACATAAAAACTGTGAAAGGATGAGAATCTATTCAACCTCTTACATCAAACAGCTCACACAAAGAAACAGTTACCAGTAATGGAACAAGTGCAGAAGCAGACAATTTTAAAAATACATTACTACAGTAGCATAGCTAGAGTTTGTGCTGCCTGGGGCTGTCTGAGATTCCTGCCCCTCCTTCTCACAAAATTGTGGTCAGTTGAGGCCCCCATACACAGCCCTCCCTGCCTGCAGCCATTCCCCTGTCCCATTACTTGGCTATTTCTCCCCATTTACAATAACTGAAATGTTCATACTTACTTATGCCTTAGTTCTACAATGATTATTTGGATTTCATTTAAAACTTTTATTTTAAGTTTTATAGCACAAATACTGATACACATCTGCTAAACAAAGCAATACAGTCTCACAATGAAAACAGACTTGGCATTAAAACTTCTCTGCCTTAGCAGCCATGCTTTTCCTGCCTTTGCAGAATGCATTAGTGCAGGAAAAGTGTTTTGATCTGACTACAAGCATAAAAAAAAAAAAAAACTGCCTACACTTATTCAGTCTATTAAACATTATGGAAATAACTATTTTTTTTTTCAGAAAGGGATAACTGCAGTTTGTAAGACATATAGGTGGTTGATGCAGGAACCGCACGCCACTACCTACAGATCTGAAGTAGTTTACTTCATTTGCCCTTCAACCTGTGTGTTACGGATCCGAATCGGATCAGAGACGGGAGTTTCACCAGCATCTGATCCGAGCTCCAAGCTCCTCTCCTTACCCATAATATCCCTTCATCTCCTTCCTTTCCTCAGATCTCGTTTTCTGCGGCTTTGCCAAGCAGCGTGGTCTAGAGCTCCAGGCATGGTAGGTACTTTTACCTTCCCTCCCCTTCATTTCGTGTCATGTTTCCCTTTTTAAAGTAAGTTAGGTATAAAGTTTGTTGTAGGTAGAGCAGGCCTCATCTCCCTTCCCCCTCCTTGCTAGTTAGTTGTGTGTGTTGGGGTTGGGTAGTTTAACATTTTTTTGGTACATTGTACCTTCTTGTTAAACATGGGCAGATCAGCAGGCCAAGCTGGTCTTTAGAAAGTGCACAGGGTGTGGCCATAAGTTGTCCCCGGCAGATGGCCACACTCTGTGTGTTTGGGGCAGCCCATCTTTCCTCAGACTGCCCTATTTGTGCAGGGTTCAACCCCAGGGCCCTAAACGATGGTAGGGCAAAGTTGATCCTCAAGGGACCTCACCCTGCTACAGAGGCGGCTGCCTCTTCTTCTTCTCCTGCGGTCAAGGGTGTGACAGCCTTTACTTGCAAGAAGAAAAAATGATCAATTTCAACAATTGGCTAAGCTTCTGGTGTCATTCAAAGGGAATCCAGTGTCTGTCAGCCTGGGATGACATGCTCGACAAGCCGCGTTGGTTCACAAGAGACGGCTTGCACCTGTCACCCCTTGGCTTTCGAATACTGGCCAAGGCTCTTGCTGCCCCCATAGTGCCTTTTTTAGGCAAGGCTCAAAATTCAAACCCACCTCCGTAAACAGCACAAGTAAAAAACTGAGGGTTATGCTACTCAACGCCAGGAGTTTAAATCTGAAAATGCATGCGCTCGAAGCACTCCTAAGTATGGAGAACGTTGACATCTGTGCAGTAACTGAAACCTGGTTCAAGGCTCCAGAGAGCACTCCAGCACTACTGGGCTACAACTCATACCACACATTTCGGCCACAGAACACGGACCGAAACACAAAAGGAGGGGTGTATCCATATTCATCAAGGATACCCACACCTCCAGGTTAATGGAGCAGCATGATACCTCTGAGATCATCCATGTGCAACTAACATCGGGCAAATCTGCAATGCAAATTGTGGCCTGCTACAGATCATCCTCCATGACCCAGGACCACCACTCCGCCTTTCTGGAGACACTGGAAAACATGAAGGTCCTACCGAACACCCTGATCTTGGGAGTTTTCAATTACCCTATGATTAACTGGGAAAACTACTTGAGTACAAACTCCCAGGCTCGGCGCTTCCTGGAATTTATCAACTCAAATGCCCTGGATCAGCTGGTAAACTCCCCTACCAGAGGCCACAACATATTGGACCTGGTCATCACCAACATGAGCAACAGGTGCTCCGTACCGGAGGTCAACCCGTCACTGGTTAGATCAGACCATAAACTAATCACCCTGGATGTCCACACCCCACCACCACCCCCAACCAAGGAAACCACAGTGAAAAACTTTTCTAAAGCAAACTTCACCTTACTTAAGTCAGAGGTGGTAAGTTTCACAGCCCCCACGCTAAAGGGTAACACTGCCCAAGATGCAGAATCTTTTACAATTGCACTCTATAAGCACCTGCAAGGATGAATAGATCGTGCCATCCCTAGCAAAACTACGACTCACTCCCCTAAGAGAAGGAAACCAGTCTGGTGGACCCCTGCCATAAACAGGTTATACAACAAAAGGAGGAAACTAGTTCAGAAAAAAAGCAAATCCCAAGAAGGAAAGACATCCCTGATCAGTATCAGTAAGAAACTAAGGTCCCTCATAAAATCATCCAAGGCTAACTTCAAAAGAAAAATAGCCAAGGACTCGAAAGATAACCACAGAGCCTTCTTTAGCTATGTCAAAAATCTAAATGGCAACTCGCAGATATGCTCTGAGAGTGCAAAATAGCACAAAATATACTGAACCTACTGATATTGCCAACATACTGGCAGATAGATTCAGTGCAAACTTCATCTCCCTCTCACCTTCAAAAGGGCCCACAACAATACTGGAAAAGTGTAGCGTCCCGGAAATCACAGAAGCACAGGTGAAAACAGCCCTTTCAAAAGCCAAAAACACAGCATCAATGGGGCCAGATGGTGTCTCAGGCTGCGTCTTGCACGAACTGCAGAACGAACTAACCTCCCAACTAAACACGCTGTTCAACCTCAGTCTCTCCACAGGCTACGTGCCCATAGAATGGCGCACAGCAATGGTTATTCCGCTCCACAAAGGAGGAGCCACAACTGACCCTGGTAACTATAGCCCCATAAGCCTGACTAGCCTGGTCTGCAAGGCTATGGAGCGCATCATTATGGAACTCATTAACAAAGACATTGGGAACCTCCAAACACTTGACCCGACCCAGTTCGGCTTTGTTAAGGGCAGATCGTGCCTACTAAACCTGGTTGACTACTTCTAGACAGTTACCAAGGTCATAGACGAGGGAAAGGTGGTTCACACAGCCTACCTTGATCTCGCCAAGGCGTTCAACACCATTCCTCACTCGGGTATTATAGAAAAACTCACCAGCCTGAACATAAACCCCTACGTCACAAGATGGGTTGCCAACTGGCTTACAGACAACTCACACAGTAAGAATAGCGGGCTCCAGGTCCGACTCTAAACCAGTCATAAGTGGTGTCCCGCAAGACTCAGTTCTGGGACCCCTACTGTTTGGCATATATTTCTCAGAAGTACAGGCAAACACAGGAGGACTATGGCTAACCAAGTTCGCCGATGACTGCAAACTGGGAGCCATAATTGACTCTCCGGCTGACATGGACATCCTCCAAAAAGGCCTTACTGAGACAAGACACCTGGTGTCAAAGTCATGGCCTCAAGCTAAATGCCAAAAAATACATAGTCATCCCATTTGGGAAAAACAAAACACCCACGAATTACCACATAGGCAGCAGCCCCCTTAATACAGAAGAGGTAATAAGAGATCTGGGGACCCAGGTAGATAGTAATCTCTCCTTTGACAATCACATTGCCAAAGTAGTTAGGAAATCCTTCTATGTGGCCCATCTAATTACTAAGGGGTTCGCATCTAGAAATAAAGAGGTTATAGTGCCCCTCTACTCGTCACTCATCAGACCCATCATAGAGTACAATGCCCCATTTGGGATGTACCTCACAAGACACTTCCAACAGCTTGAAAGACCACAAAAGCACCTCACCAAGAGGATTACTGGCCTCAAACATATGTCCTATGCAGCCCGACTGAAAAAACTCCGGCTGTACTCAGTGGCATATCGCTTACTCAGAGGTGATCTCTGCCTGACTTACAAAGCCATGTCCAACTCAAAATTGATGGACATGCTCCACCTAAAGAAATCCAAGTGACTGCGAGCCACGTGGTCTAGTGAGCTAAACCTCGCCACATCAATAAATAGAACATGCTGGAGGGATAGATTCCTGTCACAGAGACTCCCATGCTTTGGAACAAAATTCCTAACTACATTAGGCAGAGCCCCTCACTAACACTCTTCAAGAGAAGCCTTGACGAGTGGATGGGTAACAGAAAGTACACCCCTGGGATCACTTCATTGGCTCTGCTTGACAGAGGCTCAGTTAATTAATCAATGGGGCGGCGAAAACCGACACACTCTGGCTAGGCTTATAAATGCCCTCAGGCAGATAGCCTAGTACCTACCTATGAACCTAACTACTTCTGCCACTGTCTCTTCCTCCCAGGCCAGGACTCAGCCTCCTGGACAGAGGCTTGTGGATAGGGAGTCAAAAAAGAGAG
Source organism: Protopterus annectens (assembly GCF_019279795.1). Classification (NCBI taxonomy): domain Eukaryota; kingdom Metazoa; phylum Chordata; order Ceratodontiformes; family Protopteridae; genus Protopterus; species Protopterus annectens. The sequence goes on along the minus strand of NC_056743.1, from coordinate 905,629,651 downwards.
GAGCTAAGACAGAGAGAGAGCGACAAAGAGAGGAAGAGACCCCGGACCAGTCGGATCTAGTGGGTCCTCCTCCTAAACAGCCAGCTTTTTCTAGGCCAGCTTCTCCTCGGCTCCGATCGCAGAGATTTTCACCAGAGCTGAGGGAGCTTAGACCTCTTTCTAGGGCCTCCACACACCGACCCTCCCAGTCGGCGTCAGTGGCCTTGTCGCGGTCAACCAGAAGTTTATCTGAAGTGGACACGGACAGAATGATCCAAAGGTTTATTTGCACCCAGATTCTGATGGGGGTCTTGCCAGCCCCCTCACCCTCTGGAGAGGGGAGCTCGCTTCCCTTTTTTGCTCTATCTCCTTCAGTCCGACCCCCAGTATCACGGTTCTTGGATCTGAGAGGCCCCGTAGTCAGGGGGTCAGTGCCGATGGTACTGTGTACATTGACGCCGGCCATTACCTTGTGCACGTTGGATCCAACCAGTTAAACCCAAGCGGCTTTCAGAGCCAAAGCTTGGGTGTCAGATTTGAAAGGTTGGGTCTTTCTCCTTTGGCTCCGACGTGGTCGGATCAAGGCCTACCCCTCTGTATCTCGGCTCCGATCCCCAAGCCGGATCCGGGGAGAGCAGCTTCCTTGTCAGTTTCTCAGGAAGCTCGCTCTCCGGAGAGTCACACCGAAGAGATTCCTCGCAAGTGAACTTGCAAAAGGAGGCACCTGGACTCCTCTCCAGAGTCCCTCACTAAGGATACTGATTTGGAGGAAGGGGAACGTTCCCCCCAGATCACCCCTTGACAATGTCTCCTTCAGAGACATCATGGAAATCCTATACCAGCGGGGTTGGTCTGCCCCCAATGGACGCCATGGTGGTAGTGGCTGCCACTAAGAAAGAACTAGCCCAGGAAATTATACGGTCCATCCCCCAAACCGAGAGTCCAGGATGATGGATCTTCTGGGAAAGTGGACATATGGTTCAGCCACCTTTTCTATAAGGGTGCAGAATTATTTGGCCCATGTAACTAGACTACAGCGAGACCTAGCCAAGGAGTTCACTGAGTTGCCCCTAGAGTCCATGTCACCGGAGGATAAATGCACATTCTCCACGTGAATGGCCATTCTTAAAGCGGTTACTAAAATGTCCATGTGCCTCCTCTCACATGTACTGAAGGAGCAGCAAGGGCTGCCAGGTCCAGTGTTGCCATGAAGCAACACGCCTGGCTTGGCTTAGGCTTTGTCAATTCATAGAACCCTTTAAGGCATCTTTTGTGAATGCCCCTTACGATGGCTGTTCCTTGTTTGGAAAGACGGTTCGTGAGTTTAGTCCAGAGTGAGAAGGATGGGTAGACAATGTCTGCTGTCGGGATCTGCTTCTCTAACCCCCAAAGATTCTTTTTCAGGATTCAGAGGAGGCAGAAGAAGATGTGATTCCAGAAGTCTCAGTATTTCTGGGACACTCGAGACTCACCTTTCCTTAGAGGCAGAGGGAGTCTGAGAAATTTTGGTTCCTGAGAACCATTCTTGGACAAGCCCTTGCAGCAGCCATGAGGGGGTTGCCCAACTGCTCTACTCTGGAGGCAGTTGGGGCCGCTTTTCTATATACCTGATGGCTTGGGAGTCCATGTCATCAGACCGTTGGGTGCTTCAAATTATATCCAAGGTTATACCATCCCCTTTCTGTATCCTCCCATTCCCCCAAAACACTACCTGGATGTCCCACCCATGCAAATGGAGGCAGCAGCGCTCAAAATAAAAAAAAAACTGCTAAGGAAACGAGTCGTCCAGTCCGGATCAGGCATCTATTCCAGGTTCTTTTTGGTGCCAGAAAAGATGGGGGACCTAAGGCCTATCCTGGACCTTTCCACTCTAAACCTGTCAGTTGCCAAAGAGAAGTTCCGGATGGTCACTCTACAATCCATCCTGCCTTACCTGCAGGAGAATGACTGGATGTGCTCAGTAGATCTCCAGGATGTGTACTACCACATCAAAATGCACAGATGCTCCAGGAGGTTCCTCTGCTTTCGGCTAGGGGCCAATCACTATCAATGCCAAGCCCTACCCTTCAGTTTCACCACAGCCTCCAAGGTGTTCACCAGGGTTATGGCAGTAACAAACAATCAAACCAAAAACCACCTCCAGAGGAAGCCTTAATGGGCAAAAATAGTAAAATGAAAAAAAGGCTTCCACCACAGCAAAAAGTTCACTAAGAAATTCTGTTAAAATGTAGGCTTTAATAAAATGAAGAAATAAAAAGCACAAATTGTGCTGTTCAAGTTGCAGGTCAAACAGGATAAGCGCTTTCAGTTAAAAAACCTTCTTCAGATCCCCGATCCTCCAAGGATCTGAAGAAGGTTTTTTTAACTGAAAGCGCTTATCCTGTTTGACCTGCAACTTGAACAGCACAATTTGTGCTTTTTATTTCTTCATTTTATTAAAGCCTACATTTTAACAGAATTTCTTAGTGAACTTTTTGCTGTGGTGGAAGCCTTTTTTTCATTTTACTAAGGTTATGGCAGTAGTAGCAGCTCACCTGAGGCTTCAGGGATGCAGGTCTACCCATACCTGGACGATTGGCTTCTTGCCGCTCCCACCAGGCATCTTCTTTGTCAGGCCAGAGACTACTTCCTGAAATTGTCAGACTTGCTGGGCATTACAATCAACATACCCAAGTCTTCTCTAGATCCTGTTCAGGTCTTAGACTGCATAGGAGCAAGAATCAATACGTTACAAACCAAGGTCTTTCTAACTCCAGAAAGAGTCCAAAACCTATGACTTCATGTGTTCATGATCCTTCAGTCTCATCTTCCTCCAGCTGAGGTGGTTTTAAGAGCCCTAGGTTCCATGGCAGCCACCATTACTCTTCACCCCTATGCTCATCTTCATATGCGGATTCTGCAGGAGACACTAGCAGTCCGGTGGTCTTTGTTAGATCTGCCGTTGACACATCCTATTCATATAAGCAACGAGTGCAGGAAGTCCCTCCTCTGGTGGATATGCTCCCTGGAACTAGTTGAGGGACGAACATTTGTTGCAGGCCCTCCCCAAGCCACGGTGACCATGGACACCTCCCATTTAGGGTGGGGGGGGCATTGCTTGGGCAGGACAGTCCAAGGCACGTGGTCCCTGAACGAGACCAAGTTGCCTATCAGTGTTCTAGAGATGAGGGCAGTCTTATTAGCGCTGCAGGACCTTCATGCCTTTCTTCCTCTGGGAACTGTTGCAATTCATTCAGACAATATGTCAGTGGTCTGGTACATCAAAAAGCAGGGAGGAACCCAATCTTACCCCCTTTATTGCGAGGCTATGAGTGTGTGGGAATGGGTGATCTCCACCAGCCATTTTCTGGTAGCAACGCACATTCCTGGTCGATCCAACTTAATGGCGGACAAACTGAGCAGGACTATTCTAATGCCTTATGAGTGGTCTCTGAATCCTTCTGTAGCGGAGCAGATCTTCCTCGAGTGTGGTTGTCCTTGCTGCGATCTCTTCGCATATCCTTCCAATGTAAAGTGCAGCAAGTTATTCACTCTGATCCCCCCACAGGGGGAATCCCCCAGGGATGATTTGGTCCATGCTTGGCCTCCCGGTCTTCTTTATGCTTATCCTCTTTACCTCTCATGACAAAATTTCTCCAGAAGGTGCGCCGGTTGGGGAGCAGGTCATCCTCATTGCCCCATTCTGGCCTCGCCAAATCTAGTTTCTCTGTCTTTGGTCTCATCTGGTAATTCCTCCTTGGATCTTGGATCTGAAACTGGATTTCATTTCACACCCCTCGAAGGTTCCTCCTCCAGATCTGGGCAGTCTGAAGCTCACTGCTTGGCTGCTCCAGTTCCCTTGATTGGGAGGACTCCATGTCTGTCTTCCCCGGTCAAGACTATTCTGGTGGCAGCTCATAAATTGTCTACCAGAAAAATATACAGTAGCAAATGGAAGTGTTTTTCTATCTGGGCTTTTCAAAGGGATTTGGATCCTTTCACAGCTCCTGTTCCAGCGGTCCTTGAGTTCTTGGCATACATTTTCCAGCAGGGTGCTAGCTCGTCTACAGTGAAAGTTCAACTGGCAGCTATTTCCAATTTCCACGTAGGTGAGAACATGGCTTCTTTAGCTTCCTCCAAACTTTGCAAAACCTTTATTAAAGGTACCTTTTTTTTAAGACCCCCAGGTTAAGGATCCTACCCCTCCTTGGGACCTTACCCTAGTTTTGCAAGCTTTGGTTGCTCTGCCTTTTGAGCCTGCTGCTTCTGTGAACTTGAAATTTTTAACCTGGAAGACAGCTTTTCTAGTGGTTTATTACCTTGGCTAGGAGAGTGTCAGAACTCCAGGCATTATCTGTCAATCCTCCATATATGATTTTTCATAAAGACGGTTTCACTTCATACTAATTCTTCTTTTCTGCATAAGGTGGCATTGGAAACAAATATCAATCAATCAGTCAATCAATTTACCTGTTTCTTTCCAAATTTTCAGAACGGGTGAATATAAACTGCATTTGTTAGACGAGCATAGATGGCTACATTTCTACTTACACAGGACTAAAGCCTATCGCAAGTCTGACCAGTTGTTTGTGTCTTTTGCTACACCCTTTGTGGGCCAACTGGTTTCTAAGGTAACTATTGCCAGATGGATTTCCCTTTGCATCCTTCAGATCTGCAAAGATAAAGGTATGTCCCTTCCGGGTAGGATAAATGCCCATTCTACCAGGACCATGGCTACGTCAGCTGCCTTTTGGTCCAGTGTGTCTTTGGACAATATTTGTTCGGCGGGTACTTGTTCCTCTTCTCACACCGTCATTTCTCATTATAAATTGGACATGGTTTCCAGAGGGAGAGCATCCTTTGGCCTGCGGTGCTCTAAAATATCCTTCCATGAGGGTCACCCAGGCGTTTAGTAGCTGGGGACTCTGTCTCACAGGTTGAAGAGCAAATGAAGTAAACTACTTCAGATAAAGAAGTTATGTACTCACCATAATGTTCCATCTGAGTAGTTCTACTTCATTTGTCTTCAACCATCCCTCCCTCCTTCCCTTTGACCTTATGTTTTATTAATCTGTTAGGCAGGAGAGAGCACCTTTGCGGCTCTCCTGTTCTTACTGGTAGGTATACAGGTACACTGTTGTGATAAGGTCTTATTGGGTTGGGCTTATGTGGATGGTGCAGCAAACACGATCTGAGGGAAGGAAGGAAATGGATGGGTATTATGCATAAGGGGAGGAGCTTGGAGCTCGGATCAGATGCTGGTGAAACTGCCGTCTCGGATCCCATTCGGATCTGTAACCCACAGGTTGAAGACAAATTAAATAGAACTACACAGATGGAATGTTATGGTGAGTACATAACTTCTTTTTTCCTGCCTCGCATAGGTGCAATGGTTGCTTCATGGTTTTGCACAGTACAGCAGTCATAACTGCAAGGATAAAAGTTGAAAAAAAAAAGAAATCAGACCCTTGTCCAAGCGCTTAAATACAGGAGGCACGCAAACCTGCATCGGCCACATCCCAAAAGCAGTGAAATAAATGGAAGGAGCCACATGGCAACCTTATGAAAAACTGAAACATACTGTGCCACAACAGAAAGCACTACATAAGAAACAAGTTTCCCTTCCTTACTGGCAACAAAAACTGCTTTCTCAAGCCAAGGCTGTAGAGTATTCTTACAGAAAAACGGTGCTGATAAATGGGAGGAAATATATGTAGAGCAAGTTTCGCAAACAGCATTGCATGGGATACTGGCATTGATAAGAAACAACATGCTTACAAGTTTTGCAGAGGAATATGTTGAACCATCTGCTTTACGTTTTACTGGTCAAAAACTGAAGCAAAAGCAAGATAGCATATAAACGTAAAGCACATGGTTCTAACAGATCCTGCAGTAAAGGAAAGCATAGAATTTTTCTTCAAAACCTCAAAAAAATTGAAGGCACCAAAAAGCAAACAATGCCCACAACTTTTATAGTGAATAGAATATTGTGAATAAAAAGAGCGTTTGAAAAACTCACCGTTTAAAACCGAGATTCAGAAATCACTAGGAGATTCTGGATAAGGAATCCACGTGTTCCTAGACGTCCAGCAAGATAAACCACTCTGCAGGGTACACCAGCAATGAAAACGGGTTCATAACTCACTGCAGCAAATTTTTAACACCTTACAGTTGTGGGGAGGACTGAATATCTCTGACACCACATAATGGCCAGGAGTAAGGATTTTAATCGGTGATATGCAAATACTGCCGTGATGATGTAAGTTTGAGGGGGGTATCTTCAAGGAAAACTACTGCTGATTTGTAGCAGCCCTTACATCACAATTTCAGAGCCAACAGCTAACTGTTAAATGGCGCGAGAGCTATTTTCAAAGTGAAAGTAGAACAGTACGGGAAAGGAATGGACTGCTGGAGGAAAACAGAGGAAACAGTTTATAATGCAGCGTTGCTTAATTTTTAAGGCTGGTGGAGGAAATAGGGAGAAAAGGATCTGATAAGTTGAGTATTTATACTGCATATCCTGTTGTCCTTTAAGCAGGTGCAAATGTAAATCTCACTCCTCTGTCACCCTGGTGCTATGAAAACACTTATTTCATAATTAGAACTCTTGCATTATCTTTTATTATCAAAGTATCGTGTATGCTGTTTTTTTTTTTCATAGAGCATAAAAACTAACATAGTATTTTTCCATGTGTGGTCTTGTTATTAGTTTACTATGGTTTTATGTTTTTTGGAAACTCTCCAGAAACATATTTGCGGCTGCCATTGTTAGGGCCTTATCAGCTGCTTCCCTGGTACGTTATTTTCAACAAACAGAATAATGAGTGTGAGTATGTGTGTGAGTTAAGTGGTGGGAGAATAAAATTTGTGCCTGTTTTATATACTATACATTTATTTGTGTGTATGTATATATACATGTACATATTTATTTGAACATATATCTAAATATATTTCTATATATAGATAGATAAAGATACACACACAGACACATGTTATATTTGTGTTTACTGGGATAGAACACTTATCAAAGATAACCATTTGCAAGCCTGACCATGGTAGCATAGCACAACATATGTAAACGGAATATATGTAAACAGAAGTAACATTTATGAAAGCATATGTAACATTATTTATTACAAGTTCAAGTGCATAGAATGAGCAGTGCAAAGATTAACTAAGGTGTCTGCTTAGTTACAGGATTAAACTAAAAAGGTCCTTATTTTCATTTACACACATATATAGATGTCATGTGCTATTAGCAGGAGGAGATTTTAGTGTGATAAGAAAAACTGTAAAAGTGTTTAGTGTGTATGTATATATATATATATATATATATATATATATATATATATATATATATATATATATATATATGGGTCTACTTCACTTCACCGAAATCCCATTTCACTGACATTAATTTCACTGAGACCAAATCACCTAAAGTTCACAACACTGACAACTCATTTCACTGAATTGTAAGCTATAGACTTGATGTGGCATTGTGTAGAGTACTGTGAGGCAAGTATAAGGTATATGCCCTTTTCCCACTGTAGTGCAATATGGAGTTAGTATATATAGTTGGGGGTGTGGGGGGCGTAGCCCCCCACTTTGGTTATATATTGTCTGTTTTTTTTAAGAGAATGTATAAATAGTTTTTAAGCTGTGGAAAGAGGTAGCCATTAGTTTTGAGAGTTTGTGTGTGGTTTCCCATTTAGTCTTGTGAAATTTAGCATTTTAAGTTGTCAGAGGAATAAGATACAGTGAAATGAGTTGTCAGTGTTTTGAAATTTAGGTAATTTGGTTTGAGTGAAATGAATGTCAGTGAAATGGGATTTCGGTGGAGTGAAGTAGACCCACATATATATATATATATATATATATATATATATATATATATATATATATATATATATATATATATATCTCCTCAAATCTTGAATAAAAAATCCTGAATATAAAAACACCAAATATACAGTTTGCTGACTGCACAAAATATAAGTACACACACAACCCTCAAGTGCAATCAAAATATCCTACCTTCTACAAAAATTTAAAAAAAATGGTGTTTTGCAGGGGAGCAAGCCCCTCTTACACCTCAGACACACACCCACACACACATATGTATGCATACACACCAACTCCATGGTCATACACATATGAAGAAGGAAGAAATCAATCATTGCTTTTGCTCACTGGCAAACGTCACTGGCACTGATTTCCTATATTAACACAGCCTTAACACAGTTCTTAGTAAAACCAGCTGTGCATATTATTTTACTTGCAAAACTGTTAGACCATGTATGAGATGCTAAATTGTGAAGTTAAAATGTTATGCTTTCGGCATTTAAAGTTGCACTGCAAGTGTGTTGGTTAAATGCATGTTTGCGATTTTGCACTACACACACAAACACAGACTTTTGTATATTACGTTTAATCACAGATACAAATTGTAGAATCACATTTGGTAGAAAAAGTTAGTTGAAATCAGATTTGGTAGAAAGTTTGTGTGGTAGAATCACAGATACTCTTAAAAGTAGACCAGATACTTTATTTCTGCTACAGGTTCATAGGTAGCTACTAGGCTATTGGCCCAAGAGCCTACGTACGTCTAGCCAGTAGGTTCCATAGGTTACGCCACCCAAGAAAGTTATTTTCCTGTGCCACTGTCGAGCAGAGACAAAGAAGTGATCCTCGGGGTGTATTTCCTATTTCCCTTCCACTCATCATGATTTTTCTTGAAGAGTGCTAATGAAGAACTTTGCTTGACATAGATGGGTAGCTTGTTCCAGAGTATAGGAAGTCTCTGGGACAGGAATCTATCCCTCCAGCATGTCCTGTTTATTGTGGTGACAAGGTTTAGGTCCCTAGAGAGTGTAGCTCAGAGGGATTGGGATTTCTTTAGGTGTAGCATGTCCAACAGCTCTGGGTTTGACATAGCTTTATATGTTAGGCAGAGATCACCTCGGAGTAGGTGATATGCTACGGAGTAAAGCACAAATTCCCAAAACACAGAAGGGAATAAAAATAAGACTGCAAGGGTTTTTGCAGGGGGACAAGCACCCCCCCTACACCCCCCCCCCAATGTTAGGAGGTAAGCCACCCACACACCTAACAAACTTATATATACCAAATCCATAGTTGCACAAACTTGGAGAGAGGAAAAAAATCTTCCATAACAGTGGAATCATTGCTGGCACATGTTTAAACATCACATCGCCAGTGATTTTACACACATAATGATCACAGTTCACTGGACAAGCACTATTTATAATTTATAACCTTTACAAACTAATAAGAATATCACTAGCTTAAAAAAAAGGTACAAGAAACATCTCACATTCTGCAAAAATCGATTAGCTTAAAGCAGTTCTCGAAATTTGACCTAAAATGCAACCACTACATGCATGTAACTACATCAGTATTTCTCTGTATGGATATATAATGTATATTGTATATATTATATGTATACATGTGTGTGTGTGTGTGTGTGTATATATGTGTATATATATATATATATATATATATATATATATATATATACACACACACACATACATACATATATACATGTATGTGTATAGATATATACAATATATATATATATATATATATATATATATATATATATATATATATATGCATATATTATCTCTCTGTCTTTATTTGTATATCTATGCACAAATATGGGTATAGGACAAAAATCGAAATGCAGAAGCAGTGAAACTGATTGTTTGCATTTTGAAAAGGCAACTAACAAAAAACAAAATCATTGATGACACAAAAAAGATTGCAAAAGGAAACACACTCCTTTTGCAGTCCGTGAAGGGCAACTACAAAGCATTCTATAGCTATGTCAAGAATCTCAATGGCAACACCCAGATCTGCTCTGAGGTACAGCACAACAGCATGAAAATTACAGAACCAACTGATATTGCCAACATCCTGGCAGATAGGTTTAGTGCTAACTTTACCCCCTCTCACCCCATAAAGAGCCCATATCTATACAGGAAGAATGTAGAGTCCCTGTAATCACATCTATGCAGGTAAAAGCTGCACACTCTAAAACCAGAAACACAGCATCCATGGGACCGGACAACATCCCAGGCTGTGTTTTACATGAACTTCAGAACGAATTGGCTCCCCACCTAAGCACCATGTTCAGTTGTAGTCTCACATCAGGTTTTGTGCCCACTGAATGGCGCACAGCAACAGTTATCCCACTCCACAAAGGGGGAGCCACCACTGATCCTGGGAATTATCGCCCTATTAGCTTGACGAGCCTGGTCTGCAAGGCCATGGAACGTATCATCATGGAACTCGTAAACAAAGACATTGGTAACCTCCAAACTCTGGACCCCACCCAGTTCAGGTTTGTGAAATGCAGATCTTGACTTCTGAACCTGCTCGACTTCTTTGAGGCAGTCACCAAAGCTGTAGACGAAGGTAAGGTGGTTCACACAGCTTATGATGATGTCGCCAAGGCTTTCGACACCATCTCCCATTCTGGAATTATAGCTAAACTCACTAAACTAGGTATAAATCCCTATGTCACAAGATGGGTTGCCAACTGGCTCACTGACAGAACCCACACTGTAAAAGTTGCAGACTTCAAATCTGACTTCAAACCAGTGACAAATGGAGTACCACAGGGTTCAGTCCTGGGACCTCTCCTGTTTGGTATCTACTTCTCTGAAGTACAGGCTATCACAGAAGGCCTCTGGCTAACGAGGTTCGCAGATGACTGCAAACTAGGAGCCATAGTCGAGTCCCCAAATGATGTGGACATCCTACAGAAGGTCCTCACTGAGACAGATGACTGGTGTCCGAGGCATGGCCTCAAGCTCAATGCCAAAAAGTGCATTATCATCCCCTTTGGTAAAAACTCTGTACCCATGAACTACCACATAAACGGGAGTCTACTTAACACTGAATGTGTGATAAGAGACCTTGGGACCCAGGTGGACAGTATTCTCTCCTTTGATAATCACATCGCCACAGTAGTCGGGGAAATCCTTATATGTGGCACACCATCACAAAACGGTTCTCATCCAGGAAAAAAAGAGGTCATTGTTTCCCTCTTCTTGGCACTCATTAGACCTGTTATAGAGTACAATGCCCCTTTTGGAATGTACCTCACAAGACATCTGCAGCAGCTGGAAAGGCCACAGAAGTATCTCACAAAGAGGATTACTGGCCTCAAACAGATGCCCTACACTGACCATCTCAAAAAACTCCAGCTTTACTCTGTAGCATGTCTCCTACTCTGAGCAGATCTCTGGCTAACATATAAAGCTATGTTAAACCCAGAGCTGTTGGACATGCTACACCTTAAGAAATCCCAATCCCACCGAGCTACATGCTCTAGGGGACCTAAACCTTGTCATCAGAATAAACAGGACATGCTGGAGGGATAGATTCCTGTCCCAGAGACTTCCTATACTCTGGAACAAGCTACCCATCTACGTCAAGCAAAGTTCCTCATTAGCACTCTTCAAGTAAAATCTTGGAGTGGATGGAAAATTGGAAATACACCCCGGGGATCACTTCTGTGGCTCTGCTCGACAGGGGCACAGGAAATTAACTTTCTTGGATGGTGTAAGCCAGGGAACCTTGTTGGCTAGGCTTACTTAGGCCCTTGGGCTGATAGCCTAGTTACCTACCTATGAACTAAAACACTACCACTGCATTTAGACCTAATTTGTCTGAATAGATATTGCTGCAGAAAGAGTTTTTCTAAGGTAGGGTATTGGATTGGGTTTAGGGACAGGATTAGGGTTAGGGTAGGCTCACATTATTAAGGATGGGTAAGGGGTTTAAGCCCTCACACCACCATATTAATGCATGCTAATGCCAATCCTAATCCTGCCCCAACCACAGTCGTACACCTTACGTTAGAAAAACTCTTTCTTTAACACTGCCGTTGCTCAGAACACTCAAGACATACTTCCCATATATAACAGATGAGTGCAACACTGATGCTATTCTCTTACCTACCCCTTGCTTTACTTCTAACCTTCAGGCACTCACACTCACTCCAGCTGAGACTGCTTTTGGAATATCTGAAAGTTTTGTCATTAACACACCCACATTTTGATGTTGTGGAACATTTTGACACAGTTTCAAGTCTTTTCAGAATATAAAATTAATGAAAATAAAACAAAGGTTATAGCCGTAAATGTACTGACACATGAACTGGTTCAGCAGTACCCATATTTACAAAATCATAAGATGAAGTATTTAATAAACAAAAGATAATACAAAAAAAATGAAAAACTGGAAGCTTTTGTTTATGGATATGGGTAGTAAGATACAAGTGGTAAAAATGTTTTAGTTTCTTTAGCTTTATATACAGTTTAAACATATTTTTGTCAACCAGAAACATTGTGAACTGTAATTAATAAAGAGTTGAAGGAATTTATCTGCGAGGGGAAAAGGTTAAGAGTTAAGTGAAATAACCTGATTCTCCCAATAGAACAAGGTGGTTTAGGATTACCTGACTTGAAGGGATGTTTTAATGCTACACAGTAAAGATTCATGCATAACACAAAGCAGGCTATAATTGAAAGTGGAAAGGGATGATGATAAAGGTGGGAGTTTAGGAAATCAGGAGAGAGTGAGGTTTTGGATGCAGATCCTTAAAGACAGTAATAAGAGTTATATAGAATATTATATTCCTAAAGTTGCAGAAGGTATCTAGGAACTAAGCCAACACGTGAATGGAGAAATGAAATTTTGCCATTAGGGATGACTGCAAGTAGAGGTACAGAAAATAGGTAAGAGTGAGCAGGAACTTACTGGAGAAAACTGGGAAAGGAACTAAGGTACTGGGAGCAAATAACTAGAGAGTGAAAGGTAGCAGAGTGGGATGAGGCCAAGAAGAAATTCTGACTGCAAGTTAGAGACTGCCTTCCCTACCAGGGATTGATAACAGTATAGGAAGAGAGAAAGGGATAAGGGGAGTCCTAAGTGAACAACCTGCTCTGGTAGAGTTTTTAGTTCATAGGTTCATACTAGGCTATCTGCCCTAGGGCATTTATAAGCCTAGCCAGAGTGTGTTTTGCTTTCGCCACCCATTTTAAAATAATTTTGCTATGACCTTTTTCGAGGTTAGTATACTGTGCCTCTGTCTGACAGTGACACAGAAGTGATACCCGGGGTAAACCTACGATCTCCCATCCACTCATCAAGATTCCTCTTGAAGAGAGTCAATGAGGGACTCTGCCTAACCTGGACTGGGATTTTATTCCAGAGTGAAGGGAGCCTCTGGGTTATGAATCTGTCCCTCCAGTATGTCCTATTTATTTCAGTGCTGAGGTTCAAGTCTCACGAGCACGTAGCTCGATGGGATTTGGATTTTCTGAGGTGCAGCATGTCCATTAATTCCGGGTTGGACATAGCTTTATACATCAGGCACAGATCGCCTCTGAGCAGGCGGTATGCCACTGAGTAGAGCTGGAGTTTCTTTAAACGGGCAGCATATGGCATCTGTTTGAGCCCTTTGATCCTCTTGGTGAGGTACTTTTGGGGTCTTTCCAGTTGCTGCAGGTGTCTGGTAAGGTACATCCCAAAAGGGGCATTGTACTCAATTATGGGCCTGATGAGGGATGAGTAAAGAGGCACGATGACCTCCCCTGATCTAGATGTGAATCCCTTCATGATTAGGTGAACTATATAAAATGTTTTTCTAACCACTTTGGCCACGTGGTTGTCAAATGAGAGATTGCGATCAACTTGGGTCCCCAGGTCCCTAATTACTTCTTCTGTACTTAATGGATTACCACCTATGTGGTAATTTGTGGGCACTTTGTTTTTGCCAAAGGGGATGACTATACACTTTTTGGCGTTTGGCTTGAGGCCATGGCTCTGGCACCAGTTGTCTGTTTCTATGAGGCCCTTTTGGAGGATGCTTGTGTCGGCTGAAGTGTCGATTATGGCGCCCAGTTTGCAGTCATCTGCAAACTTGGTCAGCCACAGTCCTTCTGTGTTGGCCTGTACCTCCGAAAAATATATACCGAACAAGAGAGGTCCCAGGACTGAGCCTTGTGGGACGCCACTTGTAACTGGTTTGGAGTCTGACATGACTCCAGCAATTCTAACCATGTGGGTTCTGTCCTTGAGCCAGTTTGCAACCCATCTAGTGACATAGGGGTTTATATTTAAGCTGGTGAGCTTATCTATAATGCCCGAGTGGGGTATTGTATCGAAGGCTTTTGCGAGGTCCAGGTAGGCTTGTGTGGACCACCTTCCCCTCGTCAATGGCCTTAGTGACTGTTTCAAAGAAGTCAACCAGGTTTGAGAGGCAGGATCTGCCCTTAACAAAGCCAAACTTGGTAGGATCCAGTGTCTGTAGGTCCCCGATATCTTTATTTATGAGGTCCGTGATGATCCTTTCCATAGCTTTGCAGACCAAGCTAGTCAGGCTTATGGGGCGATAGTTTCCAGGATCCTTTGAGGCACCACCTTTGTGGAGAGGGACCACTGTTGCTGTACGCCACTCTTTGGGTACATATCCTATAGTAAGGCTGAGATTGAGCAGTAGTTTTATGTTTGGGTTTAGCTCTTCTTGGAGTTCATGTAGGACGCAGCCCGGGACACCATCTGGTCCCATTGATGCTGTGTTTTTTGCTTTGAAGAGGGCAGCTCTTACCTGAGCATCTGAGATGTCAGGGGGGCAGCACTCTGCTGGGATAGATATTTGCCCTTTTGGTGGGGAGGGGTGGGAGAAGTTTGCGCTGAACCTGTCAGCTAGGATGTTGGCAATGTCTGTGGGTTCGGTGTATTTTTTGTCATTTTGGACTAATTCTGGGCATATCTGGGAATTCCCACCCAGGTTCCTAACATAACTAAAGAAAGCCTTGTGATTATCCTTAGTGTCCTGTGCAATTTTTCTCTCGAAGCTGGCCTTAGACGATTTTATGAGTGCCCGTAGTTTTTTGCTAATACTGATCAGAGATGCCTTCCCTTTTTGGGATTTTGCTCTATCATGTAGTAGCTTCCTCCTTCTATTGTATAGTTTGTTTATGGCTGGGGTCCACCAAACAGAACATCTGCCTTTGGAGGCTTGGGACTTGGTTTTATTTGGTATTGCATGATCCATGCATTCCTGAAGGTGTTCATAGAATGCGTTTATAAAGGATTCTGCGGTCCGGGCCGTATTTTCCACAGGCTCAGGGGCTTTGAAGGATTCCACCTCAGTTTTAAGGAGTGTGAAATTTGCATTAGAGAAGTTTTTCACTGTGGTGTTCCGGGCGGGGGGTGGAGTCGGGATGTGAATATCCAGTGAGATTAGTTTATGGTCTGATCTTACCAATGAGGGATACACTTCTGGTCTGGAGCATAGAGTCCCCATGTTGGTGATGATCAGGTCCAGTATGTTTTCCCCTCTTGTGGGAGTGGTCACAAGTTGTTCCATAGCATTTGAGTTTATAAATTCTAGGAACCTTTGGGCTAGGGTGTTGGAGCTAGAGTAATGCTCCCAGTCTATGCTTGGGTAGTTGAAGTCGCCCAATATAATGGTGTTTGGAGAGACCTTCATATTTTCCAGTGTTCTCAGGAAGGCCAAGTGGGGTTCCTGGGTTTGGGAGGGTGGTCTGTAGCAGGATATAAACTGGAAGGCAATTTACCTACTGTTAGTTACACATGGATAGTCTCTGATGCTTCGTTCTGTGCCACCAACCTGGAGGTGTGGGTATCGTTGATGAATATTGATATTCCCCCTCCTTTTGTGGTTCGGCCCAAGTTTTGGGGCCGAAAAGCATGGTATGAGGTATAACCTGGTAGTGCTGGGGTGCTCTCGGGAGCCTTGAACCAGGTTTCTGTTACTGCACAGATATTGATGTTCTCCATGCTAAGGAGTGGTTTGAGTGCATGCATCTTGAGGTTTAGACTTCTGGCGTTGAGTAGCATTAATCTTAGTTTCTTATCCCTTGTGATACCTATGGAGGTGGGTTTGTCTTTTGAGCCTTGCCTAAAAAAGGCACTATAGGGGTAGCAAGAGCCTTTGCCAATATCCGAAAGCCCAGAGGTGACAGGTGCAAGCCGTCCCTAGCGAAGCATCGTGGCTTGTCGAGCATGTCATCCTAGGCTGACAGGCATTGGATCCCCTTTGAATGACACCAATACTTAAGCCATTTGTTGAAATTGATCATCTTGTCTTCATATTGTGGCCTCATTCTTGGTGAGGGTAAGATGCTACTCAAGGTCAGGGTCATACCGGCCTGGGCTACATGCTCAGAGAGCTCCTCTATGTCTCTTTTCATGTAGTCCAGGGAGGTACGTCTCAGGTCATTCACACCAGCATGGACAATGACTGAGTCATATTTGTACTTGCCTTGGAGTGACCCTGAGTGCTTGTGTTGTGTGGCAGATCCTAGCGCCCGACAGGCAGCTCACCATGACCTTCTCCTTGTTCAGCCTGGTGAGCGGGACGTCAGTGTGCCTGATGATAGAGTCACCTATTACAAGTGTATCAGGTGTGTTGTTTAGCCTTAAGGGCTGTGACTGTTCGGTACACTGGCTTTGTGAGCTATGTGATGTCCTTCAAGGATGCATCTGCAGTCCTTACAAATGGGTTGTCCTGTCGTCAGGCAGCCCTTCGGTCGGCCGGATTCCAAAGTCTGGGTCTGGCCTCGGCTGGTGTCGCACTTCACCCAACGTCATAGCTGCAGTTCTTTGGGTATAAAGGCATCAGCCGACGCCATTTTCCTCAGTCTTTCTTGCCACGTGGCACCCGAAGCAGAAGCTGTTCGCAAGTGCCGGTCGGTCAGATCCAGAGATTACTACTACCGAATACTACTTCGAAGACTTCTAAAAAGCTAAGTACCCCGTTGGGGACTCTTTCTTGCCTCAGCCGATGTCAGAAAAAGTGAATAACTGTTTAACTTGTGGGAAACAAATACCTCATAAAGATTTCCACTCTTACTGCTTACCTTGTTTAGGCCCAGACCACGACGTAGCAGCTTGTTTAGCCTGTGCTTCTTTCAACCGACGGACGCTTAGACGTCGGTCGGAGTTTGCTGAGCAGTTTTTCGGCTCAGATTTTGCGTACATAATGCCGTCGGATCCTCCGACTTCACAAGTTGTTAAGAAACGCAAAGAAAAGGACCGACACTCGCGGCCCGCGGTTTCGGCCGAAACCGCGGTTAAACAAACCGCGAGTGTCTCGGTTTCGGCCGAAACCGGGCATACGGTTCTATCTTCAGCCGAATCCATGACTACTACCGAGGCCCCTTCTAACCTGGTTGAATCGGCCTCTGAAATTCAACCTGCTACTGTGGTTTCACAAGAATTATCGGACACCATCCCTTTGGATGTTTCAACCCCTGCACGTGGTGCTGCTAGGCCTCCTGCAGCCATGTCCATAAAGGCCTTTGCCAGGGCTAAAGCAGCCAAAACTTCTAAGTCTGTGCCTGTTAAGCCCCCCTCTCACAGGCCCAGTTCCAGTTCCCAAATGCTCACTGTGGCAGAGGATCTCATCTCTTTAATAAGGGGATCCCAACCTCATCCAGACAGGGCCTCTCAACCTCCTCCAGAAAAGAGACCTAGAGCAGAGCCCCCTGTGCCAGTGTCCTCAGATGATTCTTCTGATGATACAGACCATCCAGAGGCTCCTTTTTCTCCTTATGAAGACTCCGATGCTGAGGAATCGATTCCTTCTGCCTCTCCACCAGAGGAATTTTTCTTTGGGGAAACCTTACATGCCATGAGAGAGCAATTCCAATGGCAGGGGCAAGATTTCTCAGATTCAAGGAAAAGGCTTAGGACTTTTTTGCATTTACCACAACATAGGCCTTTAGCTATACCTCCAGTTCTTCCTGTTGTAGATGATGCATTTAATGATGCTTGCACTGCTCCTGATACTTTGCCTCCAGCCCCTGCTAAGCCCGATAGGTTCTACAGGGTCCCGGACACACATCACCATTTATACAAAGCTCCTTTTGCAGATCCCGAGACTATCTCCCAGGGGCCTAAGGCAGTAGCTTGGACCTCAGTTAAAAACCCTCTCCCCTCTGAAAGGGAATCCAGGTCCTTAGAGAGATGGGGTAAAAAAGTATACACCTCTGCTACTCTCTCAGCTAGGGCATTGAACTGTCAGTTTCATATGATCCAATACCAGGAGTTTATGCTTGATCAGTTAACTAAGAAACTGTCCTCTGATGATTCTTTAGATAAGAAATATGTTCTAGAAATGGTGCATAACATTCAGCAGGTTAGTAACCATTCTTTAAAATGTGGCTATGATGCACTGGAGGCTTCCTTTAGATCAGCCATGACTGGCACAGTTATAAGAAGGCATGCATGGTTGAAAGAACAGGTCTTGCCAGATCATGTTAAAGCAAAACTATTAGATGCTCCTATGGATAAGGTCAGTTTATTTGGTTCTCCTGCTCAGCAGGTACTGAAGAAAATGGAAGAGAAGGCAAAATCTGTACAAACAGTGAAAGATTTCTTACAGGTTCAGCCTCCAAGGTTTAGCAGGAACTGGCCTTCCAAAAATTGGTCCTTTCCAGACTCCTCTAAAACACAGAGAGGCAGGAATAGGCGTTCAAGAGGCAGAAATCAATCCAGAGGAGGTGCCTACAGGGGACGCCAGTGGCAAGGTAACAACCAACGAGGCACAGACACAACTACTACCACTGCAACAGGACAATCACAGTGACTTGGCTCTGGCACCGCCTACCAGGGAACAAATAGCAGCACCCTTAGGCGGAAAGTTAGCCTTATTTTCAAAAAACTGGCACTACATCACAAGAGACAAGCTGATTTTGCAAACTATAGACCAAGGCTACAGGTTTCATTTCCATACTTTACCAGGAAAAAGAGGAATGCCAAACCTACCACCAAATCAAAAGACAGAAGCTCTAAAACAAATAGCTCAATTAGCAAAGATGAGAGCTGTGGAAAGGGTACCATCTATGGAACAAGGAAAGGGATTTTACTCCAGACTATTCCTGGTACCAAGAAAAGAGAAACATTGGAGGCCTATTCTCGACCTGTCCGCTTTAAATACATTCATCATTGTTCCAAAATTCAAAATGCTGACCCTACAGCAACTTCTTCCCATGCTTGCTGGGCAAGGAGTTTTGGCTGGTGACTCTAGATCTCAAGGAGGCATACCTGCACGTCCCCATACGACCAAATTGCAGAAGATACCTCAGATTTCTTGCAGGATCAGAGCATTATCAATTCTCAGCATTGCCCTTTGGCTTATCTACTGCGCCCAGAGTGTTCATGAAATGCCTGGCATCAGTAATCGCTCACTGCAGGCTTCAGGGAATCCAAATATATCCATACCTGGACGACTGCCTGATACAAGCGGACAACAAAAACAAGCTAACAGAAGACTTACAAAGAGTCATTTGCTTACTGCAAGCCCTGGGATATACAGTCAATATAAAAAAATCAAGACTGATACCATCACAAAGAATAACCTTCTTAGGTGCAGAATTGGACACAGTAAAACAGATGGCATTCCTAACTGCAGAAAAACAAGAACAACTTCCTCTCTACTTCTTGGCATTAACAAAGCAGAACAAACTAACAGCAAGGAAAGTACTGCAGGCCTTGGGCTTCATGGCATCCTGCATAATCCTGGTCCCCCATGCCAGACTGCATATGAGAAAGCTACAGTGGTACCTGAAGAATTTATGGTCTCAACACAGGCACAGCCTAGAAACCGAAATACCACTAATCCCATGCCTGAAACAAGAGTTCCTATGGTGGGCTCAGGCATGCCAGTCAAACCCAGGTTTGCCCTTCCACAGCATTCAACCAAGCCAAACCATCACAACGGACGCCTCAGACCTCAGTTGGGGGGCCCACATGCTGGACAAGTGCATACAAGGCTTATGGATTCCAGATCAGCTGCACCTGCACATAAATCAAAAGGAAATGCTGGCAGTAAAACTAGCAATCCAGAATTTCAGACCATTTCTCCAAGAAGGGCAGTTGATGATAAGGACAGACAACACCACAGTCATGTGGTACATCAACAAACAGGGAGGCACTCATTCATACCCTCTATGCCGGATGGCACTGGACCTATGGAATATGGCTCTGAGCTACAACATTCAGTTACAAGCAATTTTTGTACCGGAAAAGAAAACATCCTAGCAGACATATTAAGCAGAACTACCTCGGATGCTCACGAATGGATGCTACACCCGGACATCTTCAAGGTCATCACAAGGAAATGGGGACTGCCACAAATAGACCTATTCACATCCCCACTCAATCACCAGCTCAAGAAATTCTGCACAAGGACGTACCACCCACTTGCTTGGAAGGTGGACTCTCTATCCTTCAGTTGGAAAGGCCTGACAGCATATGCATTCCCACCTCTTCCTTTGATGCACAAGGTGCTATTGAAAATCAAAGAGGAACGTCCAAGGATCATTCTGATAGCTCCAGACCCGCCAAGACAACATTGGTACCCATTACTGAGGAGCATGTCTCGGGGGAAAATGTGGACACTACCCCTGATTCCTTTGCTGTTAACTCAGAGCGGCTACAACACCCTGCATCCAAACCTGAAAACTCTGCAGCTGACTGCCTGTAACATTACATAAGAGCAACTAACCCAGATTTATCCCAAAGGGTTAAAGACATTATCCTTGAGGCCCGCAGACCTTCAACAAGAAGGAACTATGCAGGAAAATGGAAAAGGTTTCTCATTTGGAGTACTGAAAGGGGAAAAGATGTGTCAAAGGTAGACATTGCCAACATCCTGGAGTATTTGGCAGAGCTTTTCCATACAGGCCTGTCCTATTCCTCCATCAAGATACGTGCATCAGCTATTTCTGCAGAATACAGCTTCAATCCCCCTGTCTTCTCGCATCCTCTACTCAGGCAGTTTCTGAGAGGAATTAAAAATGTAAAACCTCCTAGGAAACCAGCATTACCAGCATGGGACTTGAACTTTGTGCTAGAAAAATTGACACTCCCCCCTTTCGAACCAGCAGCAACAGCAGATCTTCAACACCTGTCCTGGAAAACTGCTTTTCTGCTGGCAATTACCTCAGCAAGAAGGGTTTCTGAGCTACAGGCTTTAATGGCAGTACAACCCTTCCTAATCTTCCATCAAGATAGTGTCCATGAGAACAAATCCTACATTTATGCCTAAGGTGGTATCCAGAGTGTCTTTAAACCAGGCTATCCACCTACCTACCTTCTTCCCCAATCCACAGAACAGGGGGGAAAGACTGCTGCATACTTTGGATGTACATAGACAGTTGCGCTACTACCTGGACAGAACCAAGGGCAATAGAAAAACTGACCAGCTTCTGGTAGCATATGCAACAGGAAGGGAAGGAAAAGCAATTTCAAAACAGACAATCTCCAAGTGGATAGGAAATTGCATCAGATTCTGTTACTCCTACCGTGGAAAGCAAACTCCACAGAACATAAGGCCTCATTCTACAAGGGCTACAGCCACTACCACAGCTTTCTTACGAGGAGTGGCTACCAAGGACATTATAGAGGCTGCTACTTGGACCTCCGTGCATACATTTGCCAAGCATTATAACTTACCTTTATACTCTAGATCCCGAGCAGGGTTTGCCACTGCTGTTTTGCAAGGGATCCTATCTACACCATAATTTCTTCTTCCTCCTCCCCTAGTTTGGCTATGGTATTCTACCCATTTGTAAGGACTGCAGATGCATCCTTGAAGGACATAGTACAGTTTTGTACCTACCATAAATGTAGATGTCCGAACAGGAATGCATCTGCAGTCAGGATTACCCACCCTCCTTCCCCTCTGTGGTATCCCTAGGGTATTTGCCCATCTAATAGCTAGCTGGCGCGGATCTCTTATGGTGTATTTGTTTGTATATATGTACATACATGCTTATTCTTTGTGTTTGCCTTCTACTATTTGGAAACATTGGCATTTATCCAAAATTTAGCTATCCAAGAGGGCAACTGGCATCTGGGGCAAGAAACACTGAGGAAAATGGCGTCGGCTGATGCCTTTATACCCGAAGAACTGCAGCTATGACGTCGGGTGAAGTGCGACACCAGCCAAGGCCAGACCCAGACTTTGGAATCCGGCCGACCGAAGGGCTGCCTGACGACACGACAACCCATTTGTAAGGACTGCAGATGCATTCCTGTTCGGACATCTACATTTATGGTAGGTACAAAACTGTACTTTGTACTTGTTTTATTTTGGGGTAGCGGTTGCTTAGGTGTCTGCTTTGGAGGTCTCTGCTGCTTAGGCAGATTTTTATTTAGAGCCTCCGAGTATGTTTTTGTGTGTTTATGTGTTTGGTTTGCTGTCATGGTAGGTCTATGTGAGATTGGAATTGTAGTGAGTGTGGTTTCCTTCTCCTCCTGACTGGTTATGCCAGTAATGAGTTGAGAGAGCTTAGCCTCCAGTATGGCTATATGGTTGCATCTCTCACATGTGTTGGAATTTGTTGGGAAGGAGGAGAGGGTTGTCTGTGTACATGAGGCAGTTGTAACATTGCCTCAAGATTCCCAGATTAACCAGCTGGACCAGAGAGGAGACTGACAACTGACCTTTGGACATGCTAGAATAGTATTGGGAATTCCTTTATAATTGAAAAAAAAAAAGGGCTAATGGGGAACAAGCTACTCAAGGGGAGTTTGTGAGGGTGTAGTGCTTTTAATTTTTTAGTGCTGACTTATATAATTGCTTTAGTGGGCAAGTGCCAGGTAACTTAAATGCAATGTGTTACAGGTAACTTAAATGCAAAAATGACAAACAGTAACTTTCTTTCAAGTGAAACAAGGAAATAAGTGCAGTAAGCAATGCAGATATCACTAGGGATCCACAGAAGTGCTGAAAAGCCGCGTTTTAGGTGGAATTAGCATTTCAGGGAAATAAGCATACAAACAAAGCTAGATTCAGCAGGCCTGGATCTAGTCTATGCTACAGCAAACAAGGTGTACCAATTTCAGTAAGAAACAGTTCAAATATGCAAGCACTATAAGCCTTTAACCAGAAATTCCCAGCTCAGAAGGGCAGAGTCCAGCCTCTCCTCCCACAAGAGTGCAGACCACAAACCTTAATGTAAAATAACTGGCTTGAAGCCCAAGTGCTTACATCAGAACTAATATACTTTTAGAATAACAGACACTGAGCCCTCAGTCAGCAGTTCCCAACTTAGAACGATGTAAGCTACCTGTCCTGCCACCACAGTGCAGGCCACAAACCTTCCTAATGTAAAACAACTGGTCTGAAGTCCAAGTGCTTAATCCAAAAGACTTCGAATGATAGCTACACTTTAATCTAGAACAGAAGCTTATGTGAAAAAGGGAATGAATAAGTAGTAGGGCATATAAAATACTTCATGTCTGCCATAAGAATCAGTCAGATGTGGTTAGAAAAGATTGGAAAGAGAGACCGGAAAAGCAGTTTACAAGGGAACGATGGGAAGATGTGCAGCAAGAAGTATGCAGCAAAGCCATGAAGGTTTAGATTTTTTGGATGTGTTTGCATAAGTATTTTTATACCCCAAGCAAACTTCAAATAATTTTATTAGGTAGATAGTAAATGTTGAATGTGTGATGGCGAAGAAAGGAGTAACTGGGAAGATGTTTTTTGGGAGTGTAATGACCTGGCAGGTTTTAAAAATTCACTACTGTATACTCTGGCAGAAATGTTGGGGGAGCAAATGGCTGTAACTTAGGAAATTATGCTTTTGAGCTAGACACAGGATCTGACTTGCCTAGATTTAAGCAAGGCGCATTTAAGTTCAGTTTTGTTGGCTATCAAAAAAGCAATTACTGTAAAATGGAAATCAAAATCTAAACCGTCTTTAATCCTATCTTGGTTTATGATTTATTTAGCTTTACTCTTAAAACGAAGTGCAACTGCGAGTGATAGTGACATAATGAAATCACAACTATTGTCTGGCTTGTAGAACTTGTCTGATCAGAACAACTTTGCTGTATTTTATTATTTAGTTGTATATTGCTGATGTGATTTTTGTCATATAAGTTGATTTAAGTTCTCTCTGAATTCTGTGGATACTGATTTTGGTTATTCTTTTCTTTTGCAATATTGTATTCATTTGAAGTTGAATATAGATTCCTTAAATGAGTATGCAATTAACGATTTGCTAATGCACAAATATCTTGTACAGTGTAATAAATGCTATCCATACTTAAAGGTAACAGCTGATAACACTGGTGATCTGTGTTCCCCATGCCAAAAGTTGGATGATTTGCTTTACCATTGTTAGACGTAAATCTAGACTTAATGATTATGATTGCATTTGTGCAATTGACGTGGCTTGGAGAACTGTTGTTTCATATATTAATGACTGGATTGATGAACTAAATAATGTTAGGCATAGAGCACATTTATTTAGGAAATGATGCATCTATTTTCTGCAAAGATCATTCAACCCCTACGAAACAAGACAATGCCCTGACAACTTTGGAATCCTGGATGCAAGTATTCAGCAATCTGAGGATGCATTTTGTTTAGAAGGAAACAAAAAAAGAAAGGAAAGAAGAAGTTCTCAACAAATAACATGGAAGAAAAAGAAACTGATTAATGACTGTAAAGGAAAGAGAATACATAGTAAAAAGGACACTGCTTTGCTGTGTAACATGCAGGTTACAGGGAATGATGATATATTAAACATAATAAAATCACCTATAGAAAGGGTCAGGTCACTGTGAATGAAAATATTTTTTGAGTAAATACCTACATGGAAAAAATGTCCTGTTTTAAACATTGGAAATGTGTAGAGCATCCAAGCCTAGTTTTGGGCACACATGTTCAGACAGAATGGTGTGCATTTGTCAAGATCACGGAAGAGAATTTTTGCAGCAGATATTTTGCAATACTTGACAAACACTAGGCAGGATTTTTGCAAAAAAGTTTAACAGTTTACAGACAGCAAAATTTGGTGCATCTCTGATGGTTGTTAATGCTAGGAGCAATAATAATAAAGTTTTTTTTATTGGAAAATTTGCTATGTTCCTGCAAGATTGATTTTATTATTATGCATGTATATAGCTGTCTAGGCTCTTGGGGGGGCTAGAGCAGGTCTGTCTAAAACCTATGCCTTTCTAACAACCACTCGTGAAATTAAAGGTAAAACAACAAAATATGAATCATAGTCTTGTTAACAAGCAGTCCCTTCCTACCTAGAATCAATGAAAAGCAGTGGTAACAAATACAATATAAATTCAAGTAAAACTTCTTTTACCAGTCATCTCCACAGTAAATCACAAACCAATATAGGATTGTGTAGATATGCTCAGGATTTCTGCATTGGTCACGGTGAAAAAAAAACTGCAGTATATCAACAATTTTCTATGGATAGAATTAAGCAAAACAAAATACACAGATTTCTTGATTGAGTATCTTTCCAAAACCTCTGTTTACCTTCAGCCATTCTCTTGTCATTTTATAAGTATTTTAGATGAGGCTGAAATGTTTACTGATGGGCAGATTTGCTAGCTTTCTTGAAGAATATAAACTAGTATACCACAGTCCTCACTTACTGGTCCCTTACAGTGTTTGATTTATGCATTTGACATGTGGAGACATTTGGATGTTGCTTACCTTAACCTAGCACAGGTTTTATTTTTAGTTGCCTTTTACCTTCCTGCATGCTAACCATCAGCAGTCTTCCTTTCCTCCCCTCCCCCATAGATCTTGACACCATTTAATCTTTGGTCAGCAGAGGGACACTTTTAGTCAAGGCAAAGGCCTACTAGACGGAGCTGTCATCCAGGCAAGGTATGAAGGTATTTTGTGTTGTGTTCTGCAGCCCCCTTTACTTGCCTATGTGGCAGAGCATTTTCTCACACCAGTGACCTCTGAGGGTCTGGCTTAATCTCTCCAGCCTAGCACCATCCGAATAAGTTATGGCTGATCCTCCTGACTTTTGTTATTTGGTTCCTAGGATGCAAAACTGTGTAACTGCTCTATTCTGTTAGGCTACATTATTGTAATGCAGGGAATAGTGACATTTCTGTAACCTACCATTCAGAGTGGCTAGTATGTATTCCTGAGAGAGCCTGCTTCACCTCCCCAGATACTTGGCTTGCTCCTGCACGTGCCCTTTGAAGTTACTGTGAGTGGCTTGGCAAGGTAAAGCACATGTTCTCTGTGCATATCCATGCATGCAATGGATCTGCTCCTCCAGTAAGTACCAGCAGTGCAGCAGACTGGACCACCTCTACCCCAAAGGTGGATGAGTCAGAATCAGCTGCTGTCTCGCATCCTTCCTCATCGATTCCTTAAGCGCTCAGACTGCTGCTGTCTCTCAGGATCTTCTGGATTGCATAAAAGGTTTTTATACCACTTCACCATAGAATTGCCTTTCGTATACAGTCTTCACTTCACAGTTCTTTCTTCGGGGGGTGTAATTTCTGAACTGCAAATTAAATTTCAGGCTGGATGTTCCTAACTCGAGTTTAGTTTGTCCAGCCCTGAGCTCCTGCTTAATACTTGAAAAAAGCAAGTTGTTTTTGCATAAAGAAACATAATACCCCATACCCAGCTTCTGACTGGTTTATGAACACTGCAGCCAATGGAAGCACTGTGGAAATTATCTTCTCTATAAAATACTTAAGTGCATCTTGACAGTGCTTTAAAATTTGGTAATCAGATGACTCCACTATTGTTTCTATTGCTGACAGTCCCACTGACCTACTAACCCTGACACAAACATCTTTCACCCTCACTGAAACATGGCTCACTAACAGCCAACTCATACTAAACTCTAAAAAGACAAAACTTCTCTCCCTCCCCAAATCCCTTTGCCATCTTAAATTCTCATTCACTATCTCTTTCCTCAACAACATTACGATCATAGCTGAATCAGACACTAAACTCCTTGGAGTAATAGTGGATGAGCAACTAAAATTTGATCTTCATGTACTTAACTGCATCAAGAAAACCCACCAAAAGCTTGGTTTGCTCTATAGAAACAAAAGGTTCCTCATACCAAGCTCCAGGATCTCAGTAGCCCAAGCTTACCTTCTCCTCAACCTCTTTTACAGCTCTCAAATTTTAACAAACTTACAGTCTTCACTATTTTCGAAACTTGAAACCACCTACAACAAAGTTGCTAGATTTGCAGCCAATCTGCCTTCAAGATCACACCACTGTCATGCTGTCCAGACACTCAGCTGGCTAGAGTTTCCTAATCAACTCCTATTTACCCAACTTCTCATTATCCATGCTATTTTGAATAAGCCCTCCTTTTGCCCTAGCATTTCCTCACTTGTCTCCCTCTATAAGCCCCCTCGATCCCTCAGAAGCTCTGACCAATGTCTGTTACAAATTCACAAACCTAACAAATCTATTGGACAGAATCTGTATAGCTCCTTCCCTGCTCTTGCATGGAACAAGCTCCCCATGAACCTTAGAAACATTTCCTACATCCACAAATTCAAGAAAACTCGCAAAAGGTACCTTAATAGCACATGGATTTGCCTCTGTAAACATCCCACATGAACCCATCCCTTTCTCTATTACTATCCTCTCTATTCCTCCCTTCCTTACTACTGTAACTTACTTAACTGCTCTGTATTGTACAATTAGCATCTGAAGATAACCCACTGTTATGTAAATTCATTCACATGTTTTATTGTATATTTCTTTGCTATGTTTTTTCTTCAGTGTTATAATGCCTCTTACTATATTGCACTGTGGAGCTTTATCTACATTTTCTTAACTGTTTTATTCTAAAATTCTCACTGTATTCATCTGCAATTTTGTAAATTTTCTTGCTTACTTGTTCTGTGGAGCTTTTCTTCCTGGGCCTCCACTGAAAAGGGGCTTTTGCTCAGATGAACTATCCAGGTTAACTAGCGTTGCCACCCCTCCGTTTTTTTTCCGGAGTGCCCGGAAATCAGTAGGGCACTCCGGTTCTCCGGTTCTTGCTGTCGGAGTTCGGAAATAGCGACGTCAGGCTCGTCAGCGCGTATTTTAAAAAAAAAAAAAAACATTCCCGTCTTGGACTCTCGTTGATTGGCTGCTTGCTGCAGACGAGGCTCGTGCAGCAAGCAGCCAATCAACACGTAGAGTTGCTAGTCAAATCCCTGCAAAGCCCGCGAAAATTTCTGCATAAAAAGCGGCGCTTCAGCTTCTAGTTTTTACCTTTTACTTACTCTGTACTGTAAAAGGTGGTGCTTAAGATCTGAAATTTCTTGGACGTCTTCGGTGGATTGCTAGTTCGATTGCCTGCTGCCTGGAAGGATTGCCTGCTGCTTGGAAGGATTGTCTGCTGCCTGGAAGGATTGCCTGCTGCCTGGAAGGATTGTCTAGCCCTGCTGCCTGGAAGGATTGCCTTAGCCCTGCTGCTTGCCTTGCTTGCTGGAGTCTTGCCCTGGAGGAGAAGTGCTGTGGACTGGGTGGTGGTGTGTTCCCCTGCTTGCTGGCCCTTTAGCTGCCTGTTCTCTTCTGCTGCTGAGAGCTTGTTTAAGTAGCCCTGCTGCTGATTTTTCTGGAGGTAAGTGGAATTTTTTTAATGGATGAATTCTTTGGAATTAAGGTAGATTTTCAAAGATTAGTGTGACAAGGGGAATGAAATATTGCCAGCACAGCTACTAGTGAATTTTTTAAATATTACATTTATATTAATTCACTAGCTGTGCTGGCACTATCTCATTCATTGATGGTGACAAGATGTGTGTAACTATCTAGATGTTCAACATGTGGTGATTATTAACTAGAACAGTTTCTAATCTGGTTTTGGACTTGGTTGCAGTGAATATATAATGACTTCATGATTTGTATAAGATGCTTGGACTGTAGATCTGTCTTTTCTAGTTCATAGGTTCATAGGTTCATACTAGGCTATCTGCCCAAGGGCATTTATAAGCCTAGCCCATAGTTATTTGGCTTTCGCCACCCCTTTAGTTTGAATAAAACTATGCCTATTATTTTGCTGTGCCTCTGTCAAGCAGTGACACTGAAGTAATCCCTGGGGTATATCTGCGATCCTCCATCCATTGGTCAAGATTCCTCTTGAACAAGGCCAGATAGGTTCATAAAAGTCTGTCATCACCGTGATGTTTACCTTGACCTGTGTTTCTTCCTAGGGTGTCTGTCGTACAGTCTTCATATTATAGTGAGGCTTAATTGTAGCTTTTTGTCTAGTTTGTCATCACAACTGTTTACCTTTTATCTGTGTTTTCTAGGGTATACCGTCTATACCAAAGCTTAGCTCATTTGATGTTACAGTGAATATATGATTACATGATTTGTATAGGATGCTTGGACTGTAGAACTGTCTTTTCTAGTCTATCATCACCGTGATGTTTACCTTGACCTGTGTTTCTTCCTAGGTGTCTTGGGTATATAGCAAGGCTTAATGTAGTTGCTTTTCTTTGGGACTGTCAATGTGAAATATCTCATGTGGTTTTGAGCTTGTTACAGTGAATATACACAGGATATTTTCTAACGTTTTGTTGTGTAGATAGTTTTGAGACTACTTAAATATTTATTTAGTGACACTGGGCCACTACCTTGGCATTGGTCAAACTAGCAATGTTTATTACTATTGCACAGTAAGACTGAACACACTTTGTTAGGGCCTTAAAGTTGCTTATAAGGAGTAGCTGGCTGATTATGTTGTAGTCTGGGGAAAAGAGGGGCATAGTTAGTAAACTTGTGCCAGCCTTTCCCTTGTGTATATAAATCTGACCTCAAGTGTGTCTCAACTGCTTTAGCAGGGGCCCAAAGCACTGTTTGATAAATAGGGTGCTGGAGGTCTTCACTTGGCCACTATGCTCAACTCTAACTGTGCCAGTGGGAGGAGGTGGTGGTGAGGATCTGGAGTGGAAAAGGAGAGAAACCAGCCCCAAGTTGACTGGTCTCTGCTTTGCACTTAATATGGGGTGTTGCATCTGGAATTGTGGGGCTACGGAATTCGTCTTTATGTCTACCCATACGGTCTCTTATCATTATGCAAGTTATTACTGTTGCAGCCAGAGGGTATTATGATTGCTGAGTTACATATTTCATGTTTATCATTGTGTCGGCCCACACTATGTCCTGTTTGTCTTTATGCAAGTTATTACAATTGTAGCCAGAGGGTATGATTGCTGAGCTGCCATGTATTTCATCTTTATCTTGTCAGTCCACAGTATGCCTGAACTTTCTTGCTGTGTTCAGACTCAGCTGGATAACGCTTGCTGGGTTCTACATAAAAGTAGAGGGTCTTAATTTGGTGCATTGCTGTAGTGTCTGACCCATGTGTTTTACACACAGTTGAATGCCTTCTGTGCATATTCTGCTGTCACACCAGGTTCATGTGTAACAGCTGCAGAAAGTCCCTCAGACAGGAGTTGCTTCTGCCTTTCATTGCTTTACCTTCACTGTAATTTTTCATGAGGAGTCTCATTTTTTTTCCCTATACCAACTTGGTATTACTAGGGTGTGAAAGTCTGGAGATTCACATGTGAATGTGAACTCTGGCTAGTGGCTACTGACTGACACAGGCCCCACCAGGCACTGGTGTTGGTCATAAGTGTTTTGATTTTCTATTAATAGCTGTTTTGGTTTATTGTAGTGTTGAGCAAGGATCCTACAGGAATCATGTTCAGGAAAAGGTCAATGGATCATCAAGAAGAGGCTGAAAGCATGTCTCCTAAGAGGTTTTTCTGCAGTTATAATAAGGTGTGGGAGCAAAGCTACTGTGGTGCGACCTGTTCCAAATGCAGATGTCATGGCAAAGTGCACATCCTGTGGAACAACTTTCACTGTAAAATGGGATGGGGAAAAGGCACTGAAAAGCCATCAGAAGTCAGACAAACATCATCAAAGCCTTCAGCTCCAGAGGCAGAACCTCATAATGACCAAGTTTATTCAGCCACGTAGTGTAACCAGTGAAGCTTCCAAAGTCACTGCAGCTGAAGTGACAGCAGTCTATCATGGAGTGAAACATGGTCACTCATATGTATCCATAGATTGTGGAGGTAAGCTGGCACCGACAGTCTTCCCTGATTCTACTTTGGCTTCAAAATTCACCTGTGGGAAGACAAAATCTGAGAGTATTGTCATGAATGTTCTTGCACCTCATTCAGAGGAGCTCCTTCTGCAGGAACTTGGCAATTCCTATTTCTCAGTGGGATCAGATGCATCCAATAAAGGGAACAGAAAAATGTTCCCTTTAGTTATTCAGTACTTTACTCACACCCATGGAACACAACAGAAACTCCTTGATTTCTATGAGGATCATAACGAAAGTTCTGAATGTATCTTTACTAGAATAAAGGACATCCTTGTGCATAAAGGACTCAAAGTACAAAACATTGCTAGCTATGCTGCAGACAATGCCTCAGTCAATTATGGAAAGCACAGGTCTGTTTTTAAAAGTTTGAAATCTGAGGTGCCTCACATCATTGCAGCAAACTGTTTATGCCATGTAATACATAACTGTGCCAAGCATGCAAGCAAGGCCCTTGCAAAGTTTGATGTGGAGACTCTGATTTTGAAAGTACATAGTGAGTTTTCAGCATCTGCTAAAAAAATGGCACTTTTGAAAGGCTTCTATTCTTTCCTAGACCAGGACTTTAAGGAAATAATGCAACATGTTGTAACAAGGTGGCTGTCTTTGTTCCCAGCTGTGGCAAGGCTGGTAGAATGTTGGCCTGCTATTAAAAGTTATTTTATTAGTCAAGGGCCTGAGGACTGTCACCCCCTTATCTGGAAATTTGTGGAGGCCGATGAGGATGGCATCAGTGGGGATGTGTCTGAGGCAGAGTGCTACATACATTTCATGCACTACATCCTGCAGGTATTCCACAAGTCTATAGCAAAACTTGAAAGTAACACTCTCTCTGCTCCAGAGTTGTACACCGTGATGGAAAGTCTAAAAGATGAGTTGCAGAGAAGGCTAGATGACCAGTTCTTTGGTACTAAAGTTTCATCTGCCTTACAGCACTTTACTCCAGCTGTCGCACAGCAGGTCTGTAGGACCTTCTGTGATTTTTACAGTAAAGCACTTTGTTACCTACAGAAGTGGTTTGACTATGATAATAGTCCCTTTAAAGCTATGCAGGTCCTCAGCCTCCAACATCCTGTAACTTGGCCAGAACTGCGTACATTTGCAGACCTCTTCAAATTGGATGTGGACATTGAAGCACTTTACTCAGACTACTGTACTTTAACTGCTGCATTGCCAGCCCTGTTACAGATGACAGAGGCATCTGTAAGTGATCGCTGGGTGACTTTTTAGTAAAGCTCCAGACTGCAAGCCACTTTACAGACTGGTGCAGTGTGCTCTTTCAATACCCCCAGCAATAGCTTTGTGGTAAGGCTTTTCTCACTTATGGGGAATGCGTGGACTGATGTAAGAAATAGAATGCTTGTGTCACTTGTGAAGGCAGAGTTGCAGGTCAAGCTAAACTTTAACATGAGTTGTTCGCAATTTTATTCATTTGTGAGAAATAACCAGCCATTACTTGAGGCTGCTAGATCAAATGCCAAATATAGCTTCAAGTATAAGCAATGATTTCTAGCAAAACTGAAGATACTTTAAACAGTTGCTTTTCTTTTACTATTGTGTGTGGTGAACCCTTAATGTACTGCTTTGAATGAACTGGTGTTTTTAATATCTAATTGTATTTCCATTTAAGTACTACCTGTGATATGAGACTTGGGCTTAGTTTTCCCATGCTTGTGTGTGATTTACTGTTGTATGTAGTGAACCTTTTGAAGTATTGCTAAATAAAGTTTTTTTAATTTACTTTTGACTCATTGCACATTTTTCTACTTATTGGTAACTGTATGTGATATTAAAGACTTATGCTGAAGGGTGCTAGAGTAAAGGGGTGTGGCTATTAAAAGGAATGGGTGTGGCTTGATTGTGCATGGGGCGGGGCTTGTTTGTCAGGAAATGGCACAGTAGAAAGGTGGCGACCCTAAGGTTAACAAACGTCAAATAAATAAAATCAGGTACTTGGAAATTTAAGTTTTTTTTTTTTTAATTCTTTACCTTGTTTGATGTTTTCTCTCGTATTCTAGGGGGAATAAATGATGATTTTGCCTAATCTCTAGAATGTGGGTTTGGCCAAGATGCTGAACTGCTTTCCTGCTTCCTGTCTCTTGTTTGTCCTATGTGCTGAACTGCTGTGTTGCCTCATGTTCAGCTCCAAGTTGGGATAAAGGATTTGCAGCTGATGTTGTAGCAGGGGCCGTCATTGTTACTCCTTGAGGATGCTGTACTAGCTTCAGTTAAAATGAGTTTAACATTGAGTACTTATATTCTGTTCACAAGGGGGTTTCAGGGTATTTTATGGATCAGGTTGTTTTTGTCTCCACTGGTGCTGTGTCCCCAAGAAATCTGATCCAAAGAGTATCCTTTTGGAGGTAGTCAGAATCATAGCATCATAGCATGGATAAGTTGATGTCTTTGCCAGCTACTTTTACTAAGTTGTGGTATTGTCTCTTTTCATAGCATGGATAAGTTGGTGTCTTTGCCAGCTACTTTTACTATGTTGTGGTATTGTCTCTCTTTCTTTCTCAAGTCATTAGGGATGACAGCACACTAACCTTCGGGATATATGCTGTCATCTTAATTACTGAATAGTTGGAATTCATCTTTACAATATCCTTTCATGAAAGGCTTGCCCTGGCATATTCTTTCCTTCCTTAACTTCCTCACTCATGCTTTCTTCTACCTTCCCATTGCATTCCACTAAATGAGGTTGGATATTTATCACATAGTTTGAGCTACTGATTGGTGTAGTGATGATTGCACACAGTTATCGGCTGCTTATAGACAAATTAATTGCTATTTCTACTTGTTTGTGTTGCCTACTATTCACTTTTGGTGACTTTCAAGTATAATGACGGTTTCAATCCTCCTTGCTTCTTCTGCAACTGCATCTCCCCTGTTTATCAGTCTAGAGTTATCTATCTGCTGTCTGACCTACTTTTTCATAACAGTCATGTCCATGTGTGCATTTACTATTTATAGCATATTCTATACTAGTACTACTCCGTATGTATTTCAAGGCTGTGTCATTTTAATAGTTCAGGCAGTCACTTCTAATCACCGGTATATTGTGTTTTCCCTTCACGTTTGAGGCTTTACTAGAACTTTACTTTGCAGACCACCACTGAAAATTGACTGTGCTCAGATGGACAGCCCAGTCTGCAAAGCAGAGTAAAAACCATTACCAGAAAAATTTAGATTAACGTTTCCCATTAAAATCAAATGAAGTTACATAAATTAGCATAAACTCACCATAGCTCTTTGAAAAATGTCAATTTCTTTTGAAATGTTTGTTTAAAACAAGTCAGTTCCTCAGATGATGGTGGGTGACTCTACAGTGGCCATTAGTCATTCCTCAAACCACTCACCTAATTATGGCTTCCTTTGGTGTAGTACTTTTAGCTACAATGAATCAGGGATCGGCTATGTCCTCTTAGTCTGTTCCAGTGTCCGATCTGGGCATGGGAGAACCATCTCTTCTGGGTCAGAGAGACACTCCAAGAGATGTTGCTTGGTGTAGCCAGGGAAAGAGACTTCTGGATGGGGCAGAAGTGCCTTCCCTGAGTCAGTCTTTATCCAAACCTGTAAAGAAAAAAATAAATATTGTTCATCTGAAGACATGCTGTCTGTTAGAAAAGATGATTTTATCTTAGCCAGGCAATTGCTACAGACTGCTAGTCATGGTGCTTAGAAATCTTTACCTGAAAGTAATGTCAGCAGAAATATTTGCAAGGAAAACAAGTCGGAGGATTCTGACATAGACAGGGGCAGGGCTTCTTCTCCTGCAGATTTCCAAGCACAGATAGAGGAAACGTGGTACTTGCAACCTCCCTTGGAGGAAGTTTCCTTTTCTCAGACAATAACCGGTATGGCTAAGGGAACAGGTGGATGTCCCCCGAAATGAAGAGATGATATGCTAGGTTACAAGCAGAGATGCCTCATTCTACTGTCATACCTCCTATTGTGCCAGTCTTGAAGGATATACTTAATGCTGCCTATAGCAATTCTGATTCTCAATTTTCAGCTCCTAAAAGGCAGATAGGCTTTACAGAGTTCCTAAAACTAGCAAACATTTGTTTTTCCAACTCAGAACAGACCCTGCAACCATATTCACATCTTTGTTAGCTGGGAGTAGACTCTTAGTGTCTTCTGATCTTTCTCCTCTGGAGAAAGAAGAATATTTTCATCTTCCAATTTGGCATCCAAAATTCTTAGCTATCAGAATCGGAGGTTTGTTCTTTTTTGCACACACTGTTTGAACAAATTATCTATCACAGTTCCTGCTGAAGGTAGTG
Organism: Protopterus annectens; assembly: GCF_019279795.1. NCBI lineage: Eukaryota > Metazoa > Chordata > Ceratodontiformes > Protopteridae > Protopterus > Protopterus annectens. The sequence goes on along the minus strand of NC_056743.1, from coordinate 905,594,460 downwards.
CCACTCTGTATTTCATTGTTTATAACATTTGTAATGTGTCAAAATATGCCTTAAATAGTGTCTGTAAATGTGCAGATACTGTGTTGGGCCACTGCTGCTATGTTGAAGAGATATGCCTAGGTATGTAGTCAAGTGTTCTGATAAAGTAAAGTCTAAAATTTTAAATTCAGCTTTAGATGAGGAGGTTTTGTTTGGTCCATCTGCTACTCAGGCCCTTAAAGAATTTGATGAGAGGGAAATTAATGCAGGGAGGTTCAAAGATTTTTCAGACCTCCTAAAAATCTCCCAAATTCTGTTTGACTTCTAAGAAATAGAACAGACAGTCCCTGCCTTCTCGAGTCAAACAGGGAACAAAAAAGAGATGGCAAGGGGGGAACAACAGGAAGCAAGGATCTTTTCCAAAAATGGGGACTTAATACTTAAGAATGCCTATGCTAGCATTCTTTTCCTTTCCCCCATCCCTTCTGGCCTTATCCTTCCAAATCTGTCCCAGAAACTGGTTTTGTGCATTCCCTTTTGGCAACAGATTGTTAGACTCTTGGGCGTTAAAAGTGGTTCAGAAAGGATACAAATGCCTCCTTTCAGGGAAGTTCCTTCCAACTGTCCAAACTATACAGAATTTTTCCTCAGGACCATCAGTACTTATTCACCATGGGAGTCATAGAACTAATGTCATTAAATCAAAAAGGCCAAAGCTTCTGTTCCGGAATATTTCTGGTACCAAAGAAAGAGGTCTTCTTGCAGACCAGTTCTAAATCTTTCCTTTTTAAATCTGTTTGTGAAAGTTTCAAAATTCAAGATCTTCAGAATCTGTCACCTCTCATTCTCCATGGAAGTTTTTTGGTAACATTAGATCTAAAAGATATATATCATCACATTCCCATCACCAAAGGCTTCAGGAAATTTCTCAGATTGCCTGTGTCTGGGTCACATCATTATCCATCATTAGTCATCTGCATTATCCTTTGGGTTATGTACAGCTTCAGCTTCAAGGGTGTTTACAAAGTGTCTGGCTGCAGTTATAACTCATTGTAAACTGAATTCAATTATTTCATTACTTAAATGACGTGCTCATCCTTGCAGAATATATTCTGTCTAATACGTCTTGATCGAACATAAAAGAAAGAAAAGGCAAAATAGTGAAGTGGCTTTTAAATGAATTCTTTCCCTGGGAAAGAATTTGCTTGGCCGCTTACATTACTTTTAAGTTTTCGGCACTGTAGTGCGATCTCGGAGTTGGTAATTTAAGGTAGGGGGTGTGGGGAGAGAAGCCCCCCACTTTATGTAATGTTTTAAAGTTTGTTTTTTGGAACAGCGATTTTTTTTCTCTTGGAAAAAAATCGCTCTTCTGAGGTTTCGACATTGTAAGCTCTCGCTTACATGGGGTCGATTAATCATCGTTCGCTTTTTTTAAGCATTCGATGATGTAATATAGACCCTTATGAGATCTATGATTCTCATGATTCCTCTCACCAAGATGCATACGAGGAAGATTCACTTGTTTCAAAAACAACACATGGCCTCAACATTTGCTTCCACTGGAATTTTTAGATTGTAGTATTATGCTATGTCAGAAATGAACTGAAGTGACGGAGACTACAAATAGGAGTAAATCAAGGTCTCCCATTTTCTTCTCTACTGTAAGCTAATGTGTAATTACAGATCTGATGTTGTTAATCTTCATTCCTTCATCTCTGATGGGTTGTTGGTTCTGTCCTCGGAACTGAGTCGGTCTTATACCAAGCTTGCACCAGCCAAAAACCATCAAACTAAGCTTTTACTCATAATACTTTTCTCCCTGTTACCTCGGATCTCATTTGCCATGTAGCCATAAAGCCATGTTCAAGCCAGCTCTCAGCTAAGTCTTACGTTTTTTGTTTTATTATAAAGCTTTCATATAAAATTTCCTGTAGTTTTTCTCTTTTTTTATACTTCCTATAGTCTGTTGCTAGTCTTTACCCTCTTTTTGACTTTTCTCTTCAAATTATTTTTGGGTAATCTTAGTACCATTTTTGGTATGGCCCTACCTGCTGTGGTAGTCCACAAAATACCATTGTTGGTATTTCACTTTCCTTTGTTTCTCAATATAAAAAAATAATAATAATAAATTACCCTTTTTCTATTTTTCCTTCCTATCCTTTTCTTGTGACAGTTTGTTTTTTTCAGTATGTCTGAGAAAAAGGGGACTTCAGGCTTTAAGTAGTGTTTGAAATGTAGCAGTAAAATGCCTAACAGTGACTCTCATGATGATTATGTTTATCTGGGAGTTCCTCATCTCTGTGCAACTGCCTTGCTCTATCTGCCAGGGGTTTAGCTCCAGTACTGTAAACGAAAGAAAAAAATAAACTAATCCTGAAGGGCCTTTTTAAGACACCCTTTTCAGAGGCTCTTTCTGCGTCAGAGGGCTCATCCTCTCCTAGGAAAGAAAGAAAGAGACCACATTCAGTTCCTTCTTCACCTTCTGGTGATAAGGAGAAACAACCGAGACCTAAACTACCAAAATTGTCTCCATCAGTTTCAGGCCCAAAACCAGTTCTTATGGCACCGACCTTGGTACCGTCAGCAAGTATAGTGTCATTACCTGCCTCATCGGCACCAACCTTGCCTAAATTAGAATTCTTAACTTCCACACCTACCTCAGCACCGAGTACTTCCACGGTGCCGAGCTTATCTGCAGTGCTTCTGTCTATTGTGGACACTCCCTCCTCACACATCTCCAAACTCGAGACAGTGGTGCCGTTAGACAATGCAGCATGGACCTGATACCCCCCATCAGTGGATTCTTTCCTGGGGCAGGTGTATAGCCCCTTTTTAGAATGGCCAGAGTCCCCATCAGGGATATCCACTAGGAGCATTTCAGAACTAGATGTGGTGCGCCTTGTGGACCAACTGCAGACAGCCAGGGGATTCCTACACCTTCAAAGCCCCTCATCCCTCTTCAGACTTGGGAATATAGTACCATGGACTCCATCCTATTCTCCTCCTTGCAAATTTCGAAGCCTTCGACACTGACACCTTTTTCGGCCCCCACATCTTCAGTGCCACTAGTGGATCTCACTGTGACCCCGGAGCCATCCGTTTGGCCTTCGGCTCACTCAGAGCCAGGTCTTCCTCAGGTCCAGGAATGGGCTACATGCTCCATGGTGCCAAGTACAGTTCCGAGCCTTCCTGCGGTGCTGTCCATGGTGCCAGGAGCCCTGTTGGTACCTATCCCTCTTGAGGCTTATTCCTTGGGAGTGGGCTCGATGGAGCATGGTGTGACCCCGGTTCCGAGGTTGTCCTTCTCGGTTCTGTGCTCCCATCTCTCTTCGGGTGGGCCTGCCTTTCAAGCGATGGAGAGGGCCCTTGCCTCTGTAGGCACGCCTTCGGTGTCGGACGTCTAGACGTGTCCTCTCCTCTGAGCTGCAGCTGCCATGAGCTACCGTTTTGGGACATCGAGCACAAGAGCCTCAAGGCACCCTACCACAGGGTGCCTCGTCTTCTGAGTCCTCTTCAAAAGCCCCCACTGAAGAGGTACAACAGAAGAAGTTGTGCAAGAGGAAGCACGTGTACTCTCCTGACGAATCTCTTACCTAGGATACAGATTACAATGAAGGGGAAGGGTCCCCTCGGTCACCCCCTGAAGATGTTCCATTTGGAGACATTCTTGAAATATTGAAACAGGGGTAACTGGAAGCCCTCAAATCTTTTCTTCGAGGAATCTGTGTTCCTGCAGGTTTTTCGTGCTCGACCATCTACTTCTTGGGTGACCCTGCCCACGGACGAGCTATTTCAGCTCATGGTGCAGTGTGCCTAGAAGAATCCTGACTCTGTTGAACCAATCCCATGGAGACCAGATAAGATTCTATCCCCCCTCCCCTGAGGAAAGCCCACATTGGTCTAATGGTCTGCCAGTGGATGTGATGGTGTTGGCGGCGGACACAAAGAAAGAGCTTTCTGAAGAGAGCCAGACTGTTCACCCGCCTAACAGGGAGTCTCAGGTGGTACGTTAGGTAAGCGAGTTTTTGCTTCATCGACCTTTGCCATACAGTCTTTGAACTACCTGGCGCATTTTATTAGGCTCCAGAGAGACTTAATTTCTGAACTCTCCAGAACTTTATCAGGACAGGTGCCTGACGAGGTACATGACAACGTTGCCTTGCAGGTAGCAATCCTGGAATCGCTATCCAACTCATTCATGAGGTTAATATCCCATGCAACCAAAGGGGTGTAAAGAGCTGTGGGTTCAGGCATAGTTATGAGATGTCACGCCTGGATGCACCTTTGTGATTTTGCACATACCTTTAAATCTTCCTTCATTAAAACTCCAGTGGAAGCTTCTTCCCTGTTTGGCCCAAAGGTGAAGGACTCTTTAGCCAGGTGTGAGGAAGACAGCAAAACCCTGTCTGCTGTAGGTGCGTGCTTTTCCACCCTCCAACGTTCTTAAACCAGGAACCAGAGGAGTGGAAAGTTGTGGCACAAAAAGTTTCAGGGTCCTTTTCATGACACACGTGGCGAGTTCACCCCCAGAGGCAGAGGGGGCAACTTTTCTGGAAGACACCCCTACAAAGGCAGAGGGGGCCCGCATAACCAGGGATCCAGAGATTCTTTCTGTGGACAACCCTACCAGTGCTCCTGAAGAGAGGCCCGATTGCTTTCCTCTGGAAGCAGTTGGGGGGCGTTTCTCTCTGCACCACACTGACTGGCAATTAATAACCACTGACTCTTGGGTACAGAAGGTAATAACCAGAGGTTACCACATCCCACTCAATTCCTTCCCAAAACCACTAAGATGAATTCCCGATGTTCCACTCAGTCAGAGGGAAGTAGCAGCTCTAGAGATAAAAAAGCTGCGTCAAAAAAGAGTCATCCAAACAGTCCCATCAGACCAGATCGGATCCGGATTCTACTCTAGATTCTTTTTGGTGCCAAAAAAGACAGGGGACTGGAGACCAATCTTGGATCTCAGTACTTTAAACAAGTTTGTCACCCAAACAAAATTCGGATGGTCACGATTCAGTTGATTCTTCCATTTTTGGCAAGAGGCAATTGGATGTGCTCAGTGGACCTTCAAGATGTGTATTATCACATCAAAATGGACAAATGCTCCAGAAGGCTTCTTTGCTTCCGGCTAGGAGCCAATCAGTACCAATTCCATGCTCTGCCATTCAGAGTCTCTACAGCCCTCAGAGTGTTAACCAAATGCATGGCAGTAGTAACAGCTCACTTGAGACTGAAAGCATTCAGAGTGTTTCCATATTTAGAGGATTGGCTCCTCACCATCTCCACCAAGCATCTGCTGGTAATGGCCCTAAACTACACACTGTCATTGGCGAAGTTTCTGGGAATTTCTGTAAATTGGGAGAAATACAACCTGACTCCGAACCAAATCTTAGAATTCATAGGGGCGGTGTTCAATACCCAGTTCTGTTTAGTCAAGCTCCCAGATCACAGATTACGAAGACTAAAGCTCGAGCTCCGAGTGATACTCTGTCAAAACATGATTTCAGCTCGAGAGGTCCTTCAACTCCCAGGTTCAATGGCAGCATCTATAACAATAGTACCTCTTGCAAGACTTCACATGAGACTCCTCCAATGGCTCCTGTTATCTCATTGGTATCCGAATCATTATCCCTTGTCGTTTCAGATTCAAATAACAAATCAATGCAAACAGGACCTAATTTGGTGGATGAGGCCAGAAACAGAGCTTTGGAGCCGCCCTTTCTACCCTTTTCAGCCCAGGGTCACTGTGACCATGGATGCCTCCCTGATAGGGTGGTGGGGGGGGGGCATTATCAGGGGATGATAATCCAAGGCACATGGTCTACTATAGAGGCCAATCTGCATATAAATGTCTTAGAACTGAGGGCAGTGCTTTTAGCATTGCAAGCATTTCAATCTGTCCTTCCTTCTGGAACAATTGCCATCCAGTCAGACATCATGGCAGTAGTCTGGTATATCAACAGGCAAGCAGGGACCTAGTCCTACCCATTGTGTTGAGAGGCCATGAGAATTTGGCAATTGGCAATAGCTTCCAACTGCTTCCTGATCGCAACGCATATTCCCAGGGATTCCAGTGTGATTGCAGACAAGCTAAGCAGATGTATCCTTCTTCATCTCGAGTGGTCCCTAAATTTTAGTTGTGTTAAGCTCCACTTACTCATAACATTAAATGTTTGAATTCCACTCTGCTGCAGTAGCAGCATCCAACCTCTACCATCTACTTCTGTATATAGTTATTTGTTTGGGTATAAACATATCTGTCATTATATCTTTTAGTGATTCAGGATGAATATATATGTGTCTTTCGGCTTTTTCCCGGTTAGGGATCGCCATAGCGGAACTCCGGTCCGCTTATGATTGGCAGTTGATTTTTATGTGCCGAGTTGCCAGCCCTGACGCACAACTTTCAACTAAGGTACGCCCATTCACGCATGTCTCCACGCAGAAGACGCTGTAACTGAGAATCGAACCGGACAGCGTCTTACTGTGAGGCGTCAATGCACCGCAGCACCACCACCGTGGATTTACTCTGTTTAATTTTGAGCAAGAAATCTGACTGCTGATTTCCCTCCACAGGGCTGACCAGTTGGCAGTCAGTGAAGGTGAGGGAAGGGGTCAGAGATTTGGCAGGACACAGCCCATATAGCCTAAAGGCTACTACATCAGTGAGAAATTTCAACATCTACTGTTATAGGTAAATGCAACTTGCACACAACTGTACTTTTTGCCAGCCCACTAGCATTGAACCTAATCAGGCTTTACTATGTCTAGGCAATTTGTTTCATATGTCTCAGCTCAAAAGAATGATTCTCTCAGTTATAATCATTTGATCCCCCAACATTTCTTGCAAATCACTGTGTAGGGAATTTTTAAAGTCTGACATCTTGTTACATTCTGAAAAAAACATGTCACCAATTACATGTCTGTTTCCCATTATATGTCCAGCATTTACTATGTACATGAGGATGAACTTTCTGAAGTCTGCTTGAGGTATAAAAAATGCTATGCAAATGCTTCCATGCAAAAATACTAAGCCTCCTGGACTTTGGTGTATACTTACAAACCTTACAAATGTCCTGCCATTGTTTGTTTCCATTATCTTTCCATTCTTTCTTCTCAATCTTTTTTAACCTCATCTGATTGACTCTCATAATTATCTATTTTATATGCTGTTCCTAATTATCATTTTATTAACAGCAGCTTCTTTTCTAGACTCAACTAAAAAGTCAACCAGAGCTGTTTTTTTCACTTATCCCTGTCTTTCTCTTTTCCTGTATTCTGTTAATCCGTGGTAGGGAAGGCAGTCTCCAACCTGCCCTCTAAACTTCTGCTTGTCCTCATCTCACTCTGTAACTTTCCTTCACTCATTATTTGCTTCCCAGTACCTTAATTCATTTGCTAAATTTCTCTAATAAATTCCAACGTCTTCCCTATTTTCTGTGCCCTTAGCTGAAGTCATCCCTATTGGTAAAATGACTTCTTAGAATACTTTAAGCTACTTCATAAATATGATATTCTGTATGGTTGGTTATTTATTAGGAAGAGAATATAAAATAACCCCAGCCATAAATAAACTTTATAACAAGAGAAGGAAGCTACTGCAAGACAGAGCAAAATCCCATAAAGGGAAGGCATCCCTGATCAGCATTAGCAAAAAACTACATTCGCTAATAAAATCATCAAAGGCCAACGTCGAGAGAAAAATCGCTAAGGACACTAAAGATAATCACAAGGCCTTCTTCAGTTATGTTAGAAACCTGGGCGGAAACCCTCAGATATGCGCAGAGTTAGTTCATAACGGCAAAAAATACACTGAACCCACAGATATTGCCAACATACTGGCAGACAGGTTCAGTGCAAATTTCTCCCCTCCCTCTCCCCCAAAAGACGAAATAAATATCTCAGCTGAATGCAACCTCCCTGAAATCTCAGATGTCCAGGTGAGAGCTGCCCTCAGCAAAGCTAAAAATACAATATCCATGGGACCTGACGGTGTCCCGGGTTACGTGCTACGTGAACTCCTAGAGGAGCTAAACCCGCACATAAGAATACTGTTTAATCTTAGCCTTGCTACAGGATACGTCCCTGAACACTGGCATACAGCTACAGTGGTCCCACTCCACAAAGGTGGCACCTCTACAGACCCTGGAAACTACCGCCCCATAAGCTTGACCAGCCTGGTCTGCAAAGCTATGGAAAGGATCATTATGGAACTCATAAACAAAGACATCGGGGACCTACAGACAATTGACCCTACCCAGTTCGGCTTTGTAAAAGGAAGATCCTGTCTTTTAAACCTGGTGGACTTTTTTGAAACAGTCACTAGAGCCATCGATGAAGGCAAAGCAGTTCATACAGCCTACCTGGATCTGGCAAAAGCCTTCGACACAATACCCCACTCGGGCATCATAGACAAGCTCAGCAGCTTAAATGTAAACCCGTTTGTCACAAGATGGGTTGCAAACTGGCTAAAGGACAGAACTCACAAAGTCAGAATAGCTGGAGCTATGTCAGACTCTAAGCCAGTCCCAAGTGGAGTCCCACAGGGCTCTGTCTTGGGACCCCTCTTGTTCGGCATTTATTTCTCAGATGTGCAGGCAAACATAGGGGGGTTGCGGCTGACAAAGTTCGCAGATGACTGCAAACTAGGCGCCATAGTTGACACACCAGCTGACACACACATCCTCCAGAAGGGCCTCACAGAAACAGACGACTGGTGCAAGAGTCATGGCCTTAAACTAAATGCCAAAAAATGTATAGTCATCCCCTTTGGAAATAACAAAGTACCCACAAATTACCACATAGGTGGTAATCCATTAAGTACGGAAAAAGTAATCAGAGACCTGGGGACCCAAGTTGACAGTGACCTCTCATTTGACACCCACATCGCCAAAGTGGTTAGAAAGACCTTCTACCTTGCCCACCTTATCATGAAGGGATTCACATCCAGATCAAAGGATGTCATTGTACCCTTATATTCCTCCCTTATCAGGCCTATGATTGAGTACAATGCCCCATTTGGTATGTACCTCACCCGACACCTGCAGCAGCTGGAGAGACCCCAAAAGTACCTTACCAAGAGGATCAAGGGTCTCCAGCATATGTCATATGCTGCCAGACTGAAAAAGCTTCAGCTCTATTCAGTAGCATACCGCCTGCTCAGAGGTGATCTGTGCCTTACGTACAAGGCCATGTCCAATTCAGAATTAATGGACATGCTCCACCTCAAAAAATCCAAATCCATCAGAGCCACGAGAGCTAAAGATCTAAACCTCAGCACAAATATGAATAGGACATGCTGGGGGGACAGATTCATAACCCAGAGGCTTCCAGCACTCTGGAACAGGATACCTGTCCATGTTAGGCAGAGCCCCTCACTGACTCTCTTCAAGAGAAATCTGGACGAATGGATGGGTGATTGTAGGTTTATCCTGGGGGTCATCTCTGTGTCATTGCTAGATAGAGGCACAGTAAACTAAATTTAATTTAAATTGTACACTTTTGTATCATTACATGGGGTGGCGAAAGCCACATACACTTTGGCTAGGCTTATAAATGCCCTAGGGCAGATAGCCTAGTACTATACTATGAAACTATAATAATAATGAGTCATTCAAAACAGGTTAGAAAAGACTGAGAAGAAAGAATGGAAAGGCAATATATACAGAAACAGTGACACTACTGGAACCCTTATCCGAATCATTTTTTTTTCCTTGTCACCTTTTTTTTTGTCTCCAATACTCTGTGGAATATCCATTCCGAAATGCTGCCTTTACCAAATTTGCATTCTCATTTATATGCAAATATGTTTCCTGTAACATTGCTATTTGCACCCCACACTTAATATAATTTAGTACTCTTTCCTTTTTGTCTATGCCTACTGTGCCATTTGTATTCCATGATTTAATCAATGAGGCTATTCTGATAAAAAAAGCTATTACTTTCACATATACTGCATAATAGTTCTTTTGAATATATATTTCCAACTTGCATGCACATATTAATGCTTGGTAAGGCTGATCCTTTTTGTAGTTGCTGCTTCTCATCTCTCTCTGAACTTCTGTACATTTTCCCAGACTTTTTGCTTTAATAAAAACACAGAAGAAACAAAAACTGTGCATTTTCAAACCACCAAACTCCTTTTAACTCACAAAAAGTGCACAAAGCTAGATAACACTTTTCAAAAAGGGAAGGTATTTATCCATATAGGAGCGGTTGCCCCAGGTACTTTAACTATTCTAAAGTTTACGTTTAATTTTGTTTGAAGCGTATGCTAGAGCATGTATTCCCTCTTGCACAGATGCCATCTGTCTTTCTCCCATTACTGTTTTTCTTCCAGCTGTGAAAAGCAGCCTTTATGCTCTCAGTTAACTGACCTCTAGCCCCAAGGAAAAGTGCACCAACTACCCCAAATAAATAAACTAAATTGCACACTGTTATATTCAATACTGAAGTGCCAAGGCTGCTGGGTATGCATCTTCTTGAAAAAGTATTCACTCAGTCAGTATCAGACTTCATTTATTTTCATTGAACTGCTTTCCAATTCCCATTTAAATATTATAGTATTTTTTAAATGTCCCAGCTTATGGTTCTGTCATTCCTTTATTAATTGCATGCATCTATAAACAAACCATATCCAACTACAAGCCTTTGCTTGTGGAGAAATAGCAGCTAATACTTTTCTAAATACAAAAATAGTCAATCTGATGTAAATTTTCATTCTGTCCTCAACCTGTGGGAACTGACTCTGCCTCTACAATAGCTCATGGGAATCAAAAATTCTTGAGCTCATCTTTACCTAAAGGAAAACATAATGACAAATCTTATGTTTTTAGTCCTGCATCTTCCTCCTCTAAGGTCTCAGAGAAGACAAAGAAGAGAAATTCTTCGACTCTGACTTCACCAGTTCTGAGCTCAAACAAGGCAAGAGTTTCAGTTCCGTCTTCTCCCTTGGTTTTGAGAACACAATTGTCTTAGCCTTTTGCTGTGACAGAGTCATTGGATCCAGAGTGTATTAACCGTAAGTTTTCGGATCCGACCTCGTCTTTGGTTCCGATAGTTCAAGAAGAAAATATATGTTTCAGTGCTATGTTCTTCAGAACCAACACTTCAAATAAGGGATTTTGTATTCCACTACCTTTTTCATACCTAGGATTCTGTATTCACCAAAATAGACCCATTTCCAGACAGGCTTCCTTCTCCCTTATTGGAAAGACCCAGGTCTCTGTCTGTCATGTCCACCCATTCTTCCAGAAGTCTTACTGAAGACAATGTGGACAGATTGGTGAGGAAAATTCTCTGGGTGCAAGGTGTGACAGGGACCACCACGATTCCTGCCCTCATGGGCCAGGGACTTCACTCTTTAACTACCTCTCTTTTGATTCCTCCTCTAACTTCATTGTAAGCTTCAAAGACCATGGTTCTGAGCTGTCTGGTACTGACTACTGCAGATCTGAAGACAGTCTTACTTCCAGCTCCAACGATTGCTCTGAGTTCTTTGCTTCAGTTAGAGCAGTATCTGTCCTGTCAGTTCCGAGAGGCTATAGTCGACTCCTATTTTTTCGGAGCTTTTTCTGCACCCCAGGGCTTTGGCATGAATCAGCTTGGCTCTAGCTTCTGCTTCAGAAGGGATGTCCTCAGGGCAAGAAGAGACTATGGCTCTTAGGTCCACCCTCTCGGATTCAGTGTCCTTTCCTTCTCTGGGTGAATCTGCTTTTGAGGCTATGGAGAGAGCCATGTCTGCTTCAAATCAGTCAGTCGGTTCCTTCTGTCTCGGAGCAGCCAACTCTTTCACACTTTTGTTCATGACTTCAACTATTTCCTCCACCGGGATAGTGAGTACCAAAGCCTCAGGTTTCCCAACAGGGTGCCCCCTCTTCTTCTGACACCTCCCCAGACCACCCCAATGAGGAGGTCTCTAGGAAGAAGTAGTAGTGCAAGAGGAAGCACTTAGATTCTCCAGAAGAATTTATCACAGAAGACGTGAATTTTGATAAGGGCGAGGGATCCCCTGGGTCACCTCCTGATGATGTCTCATTTGTAGACATCCTAGAAATCCTTAAGCTGAGAGGTGGTTGGAAGTCCACCAATCCTAGGTCTGAGAAATCTGTGTATCTGCAGGCCTTTGGTACCCACCCACCTACTTTCTGTGTAACTCTGCCCACCGATGAGTTTGTTGAGTTGATTTCTCGGCAGGCAAGGTAGGCTCCTGATTCTGAGCCAATTCCCCAGAGACCAGACAAAATTATCACTGCCCCTGATGATAAGCCATTCTGGACAAAACCAGTTCTTTTTTTCTTGCAGATTTATGCTATTTTTAAACTTTACTTTCATGTTATTCCCCTCACTAGCATTGATGTCTGGAGTATTTTCTACCTTCCCTAATAAAGTCTGAATAATTTCCATTATCCATTCCTTAAATTCCACTCTTTTTAGCAGGTAGGAGGGAAAGCGCCAACGTCTCATCTTTATTTTGTTACTTGTCATATTTATTTTAGTAATTATTGGTGCATAATCTGAAATAATTATTGGATGTTTTGTCAAAGTTCTCAATTAAATGGATATGGTCTTGTGAAGTACAATTTCTGTCAAGTCTAGCCCAGTTATTGTACTTTGGGGAATAATATGCAAATTCTCTCATTTTCTGCTACTGAATTCACGTTTTTTATATCACATATTTTCATAAATTTCTTCAGAAATCTACCGTTTTGCTATATTTTCCATTCTAGACCCACCAGGTATATCCTCATTGTTGCAGATCAAATACCAGTGTCCACCTATTGGTAATATTCCCTGTTGAAAGCTGATTTCTCCCAAAATTTTGTAAGCTCCAAAATAACAGTTTTAGGTTGAATATGTATACATGCCATTGCAATCCTCATCCCTTGCCAGTAGCCCCTTACTACTTCATATCTGCCATTATCATCTTTTTATCCTCCTCTATCACTACTGGAGCTCCTCTGGAAATTAATATATGTACTCCTCTTTTCCTTTGTCCATGACATTCTGCAGAATATCCACTCTGAACTCCTTTCTTTATCAATTTAACATGCTTAGTTCTTTCCAAATGTGTCTTCTGTGGCTGTGGCATTAGTATTTGCACTCTGCTTTTGCTTAATATAATTAAGTATTCTTTCCTTTTTGTGTATACCTCTGAGACCATTTGCATTTCAAGATAATATGGTAAGAAGTCATTATTCCCACCTATTATATATGGCAGCTTTTTTAAATGTCTGATTACAGCTTTTGTGATACACGCACCCGTTAATGTAGGTCAGTTTAAGTCTTTATAATTTTTTTTTCTTAGCAACAGTGGAACATGTGGCACATTTTACAATACATTTTATTTTAATAAAAACCCTCAAAAAAAAAAAAAAAAAAGAAAAGAAAAAAAAAAAAAAACATCCTTGTAACCTATTAACTTAATATGGGCACATATAACTGCATCTTCAAATAATGAAGTTTACCCCTCCTGATGGAAACATTTGTGCCAGTTCTTCCATTCGATTCTCTGCTGAGGTGCCTTTTGTGTGGAATTTGTATGTTCTCCCTGCATTCACGTGGGTTTCCTCCAGGTACTCCAGTTTTCTCCCACATTCTAAAGACATGCGTCTGGAGCATTTCTCCCTGGGCCTCTGCTGAAAATAGACTCTGTCCTAGTCGGACCTTCCCGGTCAACAAATGTTAAATAAAATAAGTAAAATAAAATAGCAGCTAACACAGATCCTAGTTAACCCAAAATTGAGGTTTCCATGGCATGTTTTTGCCTGTGGTTCTACTTTATTTATTTATTTGACATTTGTTAACTGGGTTGGTCCAGCTGGGCATGAGCCCGTTTTCAGTGGAGACCCGAGGAGAAAAGCTCCAATTACAAAAACAATTAGGATAACATAGGTAACAAAGCATAGAAAGTACCATAACCAATTATAACTCCATAACATATTAATACAAATTATAAGTCAAACTTATTCAAATTACAACAAGAGGGTTTTCTCAATGAAATGAGTATATGAACCCCTAAGGTTTTTTTTTTTGTTTTTTTTTTTATGTAGAAAAAACAAGTTATATACAAGTAATCAAATAAGGGATATATAAGTGAATCAGAATTTATTGCATAGGCTTTGTAGGAAGGTATAGGTGCTTTCAAGGAGCTCAGAGGAAAGGAGCACCATTTGTATAAAGGGGACATATCAGGTAGGTTCTAAGCTGAGTCCTGATTTAGTGTTGAGAAGATAATGTTTGAGTTCCTTTTTAAAGTATGCAGGGTGTATGATGGAGCGCGGATGTTCAGAGGAAGTATGTTCCAAGTGTGGGCTATAGAGCAGTTATATTGCAGTTTGCCTGAGTTTTTCTTTGGATGGTCTACTTTCAGAAGTTGTTGGTTAGAGGTGTGGAGGGTTCTAGAAGGGGTATAGGTAGATACAAGAGTAGTGAGAGCTGGACAGGATGAAGGCCTGTGTAGAATGGAGTGAATAACCTGAAATTGAGAAAGTAGCAGTAGTTGAGGGAATTCGAACCATTGTAATGAGTTCAAGGCAAGGCAGTGATGGGAGTTGTAAGGTGAGTTAGTAATGAATCTTGCAATTTTATGGTAAATTTGTTGCAGTTTGTTCATGGTAGTAGCTTGTATATTGGTTAGTATTGAGGCTGCGTAGAGAAGTGTGGGCAGGAGGAAGGACTGAGCTAGGGAGAGTCTAGCATTTGGAGTAAGAAATCTTTTGTTACGATAGAGCAAGCCAAGTTTCTGGTTTGTTGTTTTATTCCTTCCAGTAAGTGTAAGTTAGATTTGAGCTTGTCATCTATAATGACGCCTAACAGTTTAGTGTGTGGTTCAGGTTTTATGATTGTGTTGTTAGAGGATGTTATGGTAAATGTAGATTTGTGATTGGAAAAAGAGCGGGGGAGAAAGAGCAGGAGCTTGGTCTTTTTAGGGTTAAAGATAAGCAGATTGTCAGATAGCCATTTCTCTGTTGTTAGAAAGGAGTTTTGAGTAAGGGTGAGAAGGTCTGTGATACTACTGGAGATTGGGATGAGTGTAGAGTCATCTGCATATTGCATAAGAGAAGATTGTCTACAAGAGGTGAATAGTTCATTTGTAAAGATATTAAATAAGAGGGGACCCAAGATAGAGCTTTGAGGAACACCTGTTGGAACAGATATAAAGGGAGAGCAGGAGGAGAGCCATTTGACAGATTGCTGCCTACCTGAGAGATAGCTGGAGAACCAAGCAAGGGGGGAAGAAGACAGGTTGAGGTTAGATAATTTAGAAAGTAGTATAGGGTGAGAGACTGTCAAAGGCTTTGGAAAGATCAAGGAAAAGGCAGGATATTATCTGATTGTTATCAAGGGCATTGGCTATGGTATGAGTGATAGAGAGGAGGGCGGTAGATGTGCTGTGGTGGGGACGGAAACCATGCTGAGTGGGAGTGAGAAGGTTGTGTTGGAGGAGATGGTTGAGAAGTTGTGAATGTATGCATTTTTCGAGCAACTTGGATAGGGAGAAAGAATAGCAGCGGGACGATGGATGGATCAGTGGAGTTGCCACCTTTATGCAGTGGAATAGTATAGAAGGATTTCCAGATAGTAGGAACTGTAGCCTCTTGTATAGATCTGTTAATAAGAATGGATATAGGATAGGCTATAGATTCAGCAGTGAGTTTGAGAAATGTAGGAGGTGGGTTATCAGTAGAGGGAGAGCATGGTTTAAGCTTAAGAAGAATGGATGTGATGTAGGAAGTTGACAGGTTTAAATGAGAAAAGATTCTGGCTATGAGGATTGTTGGTAGTAGTGATAGTTTCAGCATTAGTATTTGAGGGTGTAAGGTTTTGGATAGTGTCAGTGAAGTGTTCGTTGAGTAGGGTAGCAATTTCAGGAGGAGATTTGTTGGGGTAGGGTGATGGGCAAGAAGGCTTGCTAGGGTAAAGTATTTTGTTAAGAGTAGTCCAGAAGTTGCGCGGGTTAGACCTGTTGTCCAGTTGAGGAGAGTCATAGTAAGAGGTCTTGTCTTTGGTGACCAATTTCTTAAGTAGGTTACGTAGTGTTTTGTATTTAAGTAGATGGGGAGTATGCCTGGTTTTGAGCCATAATTTCCAGGTGCTATCCCTGTTGTTGAATTTCATGACAGCATCATCAAGAGGGATATGTTTAAGGATGGACCTATCAATACTGCATAGCATGGAATTAAACTGGGTGTTATTGAAGTTAGAGAGCTTACGGCAATCTCTAAATAGGCGTGGTTTGTGTGTCTGGGAGGTGTGTCTAAGGATAGAGGTGGGGAGCTGATCACTTAGAGTCAGGTAGGGTACATGGGCTATGGTAGAGGTGAGGAGAGTTGGTGAGTATCCAGTCAATGGTGGAGCTGGAAGATAAGTCTTTATTGAGATGGGTGGGGGATGTAATCAGTTGATGGAAACCGTGTAAGTTGATGCTGGATTGTGGTGAGTCATTAGTAAGTTTGGACCAGTCTATATTGACATCACCAAGAATGAGGGTTTCATAGTCTAAGTTGTGGCTAAACCTTAAACTACTTAAACTAATTGGTGTCTGTTCTTTTTTTACCTTTGCTCTCCCTCCCCCAGATGTGAAAACTACTTGCATAAATTCAGAAATCATTAACTTTTACCTTTGAAGAAACCAGTGTTTTGTCTTTTATTGCCTTATTATCAGATTGCCTCCATGGAAAAGTAAGAGAAAAAATAAAAATGTGTTCCTCTGTTGCAGTCTGAAAAACAAGCTGAAACATTTATTGCTAAAGGAAAGCTTATCATTATATTCAGTGTTCTCATATTTGTTTCCCCTTAAAATTTATTTAATTAAACCAAGGGTCTTAATACAGACATTCAACTATACAAAAGTAAGAATAAACATATCAGCTCAATATAAATTGCGATCTGTGTACATTTACACCCTGTCTTCCGCCTCAGCAACCCAAGATTGCAGCCTGTTAACATAAACCTGCTTTTGTCTAGTTTTTCTTCTCTTTCTTTCACCTTTTGCACTGTAATGCTTACATTTCTTAATAGCAAAAAGAAAGAAAGGAAACAAGGCACCTATTTACTGTAATAACTTTATCACTACAAGAAGAACTAAAACACATTACTATAAAATATGCAATTTATATTGTGAAAATGTTCATAGAAATACTGTTAAGAAAATGAAAATGTTTTGCTTACACTTAGCTCTTTCTTTCCTCCTCCCTTCAGAATCCTTCCAAACATTATAGGTTCATAGATGTGTACTAGGCTAATGGCCCTGGAGCCTATATAAGCCTAGCCCAAGATGATTCCCTGACATCATGCCACCCAAAGTTAGTACCCATTAATGACATGAAATGGTTGAAATTACTTTCAGTTCCTCACAAGTTTAGCAGAGTCAACAAAAAGTCCACTCTTTCTACTTATTCTTATACAGCTGCATTTCACAAATGTGATTGATGCTTTGTAGTCTCACATTTATTTACTACTTTCCATGTTGCTGGTTTTCTGCCTTTTCATCTCCATTTCCCAACTTCAGATTCTGGTTCAGTTCCACGGTGCTCCTTATTCTTCTGGTTAGTTCCTGTGTTTTTCCCTGTCTGTCAAGCATTTCCTTTGGAACAGTGGTAAAGGTTTCACTTGCAAAGTCTCTCTGTGTTCTTTATTACCAGGACAATGAGAAGCAGAGTCCCCCTTTTGTTTGATGGCTCATTTTTTGTTGAACTATTTTTGCATTTTCTCCTTAGCCTGTTCTGCATCAAACATGTATTTGTCATTTACTAACTGGGTTAGTCCAGGTAAGCTAAAGGCCTGTTTTCAGTAGAGACCCAATGAGAAAAGCTCCAATAAATAAATAAACCAACAAACAAACAAGACATTAACATACATACATTCAAATAACAGTTTTAAATTCATGCCCGAGCCCGACCAACCCAGCCCTTACAGCCAATCCTTATCCTGAAGTTATGGATCTGGCTTGCTGACGTCCCTTACCTACATTGTTCTAACATGCCAGAGGCTGTTCACCTTGGCGCCCTGCTACAAATATAGGTATGGCCCAGCACAAGACTTGCACCCTCTCCCCTGGATTTGCAAGGGCCGGCGAGAGCTCACCTGATGCTGCCAGAACAGCAATGCTTACCAGTGTCTGACTTTGATCCTCCAGGAAAAAATATTCTCAACATAGCAGCTTGAATCTCACACCTGCCTTTTGACATTCCCTGATTACTGGTATAAATGTGTGCCTTTTATGCCTGGTGCACAGTGAATAATCATTTTCTATAAACACTCTGCTGTCTCCAACTTTTAATGCTTTGCACTTTTGTCAGATTCAGCTCTTTCTGCTGGTAGATTTGCATTTTTACTAATAAAGGTCTTGGCTGCTTTCTCGTGGCCATATTTGGAACATGCACAAGGTGTGCCCTTTCAATTAACTTCCTGCTGTGGAATACCAGTCCAGTTGCTTATCTGTGCCTTCATAGAATTAATGCAGTTTGTCCAAGTTTTGAAATATTAGCTGCATGGTTAAAAATGTCAGTAGCTTTAGTGTCTACACAATCTGTCCTCTCTTCTTGAACAGTGTCATACTTGGCCAGCCTTTTTATTCATTTTGACCTCTGATTTTTGCAGTTTTATCAGCTCATCTGCATATCTGTTTAAAGCTTCTTCCATTTTTCTCCAGTTTTTTATTATATGAGTTGATGTACTCCTTTGGTGTTTTGTTAATATTAGTCAGCTTTGTGCATATTTTACTTATTTTTCCTCCAGATTACTGGAAACCATGTCTTGCACCAAAGCTGGAGCCTGAACTGTTTTTTTTTTTTGCTGAACAGCTGCAGGATTCTTCCCATTCAGTCTTTTTTCCATCTATTTTTTTTAGTTGATTTTCTTTCATGCTGTCTTCATTTCTTCATTGTAGTCATCCAGGAAATTTACTTACTAGTCAATAACAGAATTTTACTCAAGTTGACAGTTTCTGGCTGCAGTTTCTGTTTTCACACTTTGAGAGCTGAAGTTAAGCTGTTGGTCAGTGTTGCAGCCATCTTGAAGTGCTTATTTGTAGTTTCATAAAATCAATGCAGTCTGTTCCTTCTAGTTTCTCTGGTGTGCAGAAAGTCTCACATTTTCTCTATGTACTGTTTTTTTAAAACAGTTCTTCTTGAGAAGCTTCAGATCCTGCCATTCTTTCCTCCTTTTCAGATTTTGATTTCTTTTCTTTCCATTCTGTTGTCATTTTGCTTTATATATTCTTCCATTGTCTCATTTATTTTAAACACCTCTGAATTGCATTTGATTTTTTTCCTCTAGATGACTCCTGTACCAAAGCTGAAGTATACAGTAATAATGCAAAACTGAAACCTGAACTGCGTTTTACTGAACAGCTGCAGGGCTCTTCCACCAGCATTTTTTCTCCTGTGTTTCTAGTTGATTTTCTACTTTCTTCAGATTTCTTCTTTGCTGACATCCACACAGTTTAGTTACTAGCCGGTAGGTGAAGTCTACCCAGGTTGTTAGTTTTTACTGTTTTTTTTCACCTATTTCCATTTTCACACCGACATATGTTATCACTATTATTATATGAATGTCTTACACTAGTTCCTCAAAGAATAGTATAAGGAAGTATTTTGACATAGTTAAGCAGTATACTATGTTAGGTGATGAAAGGCTTACCCATATCTGAACAAGACAAAACCAGTGGTGGGTAAACCTGTACTGCAAGCATGATATTGATGCTGTACTGTTACAATTTAAAAACATTTCTACCTTTTTAGTGAGTAGCAGAACTTAATTTTTGCTCTATATCTTTTCACTGATATAAGGCTATGAGAATGCTTAGAGGTGTACTCCACATGTATCCACCCATGTGTGTGATGATGCTTGTACACTGCATCAGTTTGTTGCTTAGTACACATTGCTTGGTGTTTATGATTATTTAGCTTTGTTGCTTGTTTGCAACATCATCTACACAGACATGATTCATTGCCCATAAATAGGTTTAAATGTTTTAAGTTTTGAAATATTAGCTGCATGTTTAAAAATGTCAGTAGCTTTAGTGTCTGCACAATCACAGTTAATTAATTGCCCTCAAATAAGAGTTAAAAATGGCAGTTATTTCAGTAGTTATTGTGAAATGCACATCAGTGCAGCTACCAAACTACTTTTTGATAGTCATGATGGATGCAGGATTTATTATGGGCACACTGACTGCATTGCCTAGCAAGCATTTGCATATTTGAATGTAAAGCAACTCATGCTTGTAATGCCCTGCTAGCTTTCCTGCTGCTTAAGCTGTTATCTTGAATTCTTTTCTCATCTGTTATTTTTTGGGGGGAGAAATACAGCCAAGTGGGTCATACCAGGCTAATAGACTTGTTTCCACTTGTTTTTGACACATATCTGAGATCTAATGTATATTTTAAGCCTTTAATTCATAGTTATGAAAAAAATGAGTATTTTAGTTGAAATCCTGCTAAATTTATATGTTGGATATTAGTGTAGAAAGTTTGGTTAGTATTGTATTTTCACTAGGAAGCAAAAATACTTTGAGGTAGCTTTGGACTATATGTTGCTATAGATAATACAATTTTATGAAAGTATTGTCTTTTTTAGTACTTTGTGTGATGTTTTAGTGCACATCCTTGACAGTTTTATGTATTTGTTTTGTTCCAGTATTTGTCTCGACATCAGGTGCAGAATGTCAGCAGAGAGCACTTTAGTTTCAGCCCAAGAATGCCGGTTGGAGATTTTTATGAGGAAAAGGAAACACCTGAGGTATAGATCTTATGCCAGTTTACTGCAGATGGTCCTAATGTGAAAAATTGACTAATTAGGTATTTCTTTTTTGTCTACAGATAAATTGCCCAGCCATTTTTCTTGGGCCTGGTAGTTCTTTTATGATTTTCTGTCAGTTATTGTGTACTTTCTTTGACAGTGTTAACCTAGTGTTTTTTGGCACCGGTATCATGCCTTGGATTTACATATTTTCTAGTGCCTTTTGGACTTAGCTGGCTGCTGTGACAGTACAAGTCATTTGTTTTCTCACAAGCAAAAATTTTGGTTGTGCTCCTCCTCGTAGTTAGGAGAAGGATATTGTTTCAGGTTAGTATTCTAGTTTCCATTTCCAGCTTTGTGGTATCAGTTTGCATTTACTCCCTTACCTCATTTTTTTCTGGAAAATGATGCACTAAAAGTAATCTGGGAAGTATTTCAGCAGACCCAGAGTAACAGCTAGTGAATTTGGTGCCCTGGGTAACACACCCATTTCATTTGGTCACTATCCACCCCTGTCTGTTAATGATTGCATACTGACAGGCTGTATACTGTCTACCTATTCCTTTATTTTCCCTACTTGCTTTCCCTCCATCCCTTACAAGACATCAAGCTTTTCACCCATTGAATTTGATGTGTTTAGTCCCTAGAACTGAGGAGTTCCATCCCTCAGATCCATTAGGGTGAGAGACATGTGAAAGGGCCATCATCTTGTCAGGCATCAGAGTGTTTGCACTTTTACTCACATTTCAGTGATGAGAACTTTTTAGTTAACTTTACCCCACCCATTGGGTGATAGAATGAGTTACCCATATCATCTCAAGAATCTACAGTGCTCTCCTCATATGAGTGAGTATTCCTACCCACTTGCTAATAAGAACTACCACCATATGGTAGTTTGGTGGGACAAAAATCCACCCCCAGAATATATGCTCCACCTCACCCATCATTCTAGGGTACACACAGAAGGTATGCATCCCACTCCACCCTGTACTTCCTCTTGAATGAGCACACCCATCCTCCCCTACATGAGCCATGAGGAGCCTGAGCTGCTAATTGAACGCAGGTTCCTGGGCCTTAACTTATTCTGTTTTTTTTTTCTGTTTGTTTTGTTTTTTTTTAAGAAGTTTCTATACCTTAAAAAAGACAGTTTGGCAGTTAATTTGCAAGCTGACTTGTTATCACAGCAAGACAAAATAAATAAAACTCCACATTGCCGCTTTGTGTCTGGCTGCATCTTGTGCAAGCACAGTTTGAGTCCTGATTGCTGTAACAGTCTTGAATAGGGGCTGTATATGCAAAGCAGCTGATCATATTTTTAAGTCTATTTATTGTAGTCCTTGCCCTTTCAGGCTAAGGTAAGTGTAGGCTGTTAATTTAGCAAATCCAAGTATATTACACATTACCACAGATGCCCCTAACAAGGCAAAGATGGTGAAATGGAGGGAGCTCAAGAAACAAGGAGAGACTGGGATTTTAGCTGCAGATCCTTAAGGGGAGTAACAATAACTGTACAGAATATTATATTCGTAAAGCAGACAAAAGTATTCTAAGAACTAAGCCAACATGGGAATGGGGAAAGGAGATGACTGCAATTAGGGATATAGACAGTAGGCAAGAGGGGACTGGAATTTATTGGAGAAAACTGACAAAAGAACCAAGGTATTTGGAGCAAATAATTAGAGAGAGAAAGGGAATGGAATGGGAATAGGCCAATAATTTACTTGGACTGCAGGCTAGAGATTGCCTTCCTTATCAAGGATTGATATCAGAGTATAAGCAAAGAGAAATAAATAGGGGGTCCTAAGTGAAGTATCAGCACTGGCAGAGTTTTTAATAGAATCTAGAACAGAAGCTGCTCTTAAAAAAGAATAATTAGTACAACATATAAAATGCATGATAAATCAGAGGAGGTTAGAAAGAATTGGGAAGAGAGATTGGATCACCGATTAACAAAAAACAGTGGATATTTATATATATGCATGTCTCCCAGATATGCAACAAAGTCTAGAAGATATAGGATCTTTGCTTGGAAGTAAAACATAGGTATTTTTATACCCCAAGTAGACTCCAAAGAATTTTCTGTATTGAGCTGATGGGTTCAGATCTGATCCTCATATCCAACTCGACTATCACTAAAGCTCCTGGTAACCAAAAAGCTCTTGAGCTACTCCTTTACCCTAAGCTACCTCAGCTCTCGTCCGCTTTTTGCAAAAGATGTGGTTGACCACAGCTCTTGAGCGTTTTCAGATAAATAATATAGTTATCTTCTAAATTTTTATATTTTCTAATTTGTCTTGTATTTCATATAGTTCCTATCCCTTACCTTCTCTTGAACTATTGTACAGTGTGTACTGCTTTATTTTTCCATTTCTCTCTATACTTGGTGTAGCTGTTTATTACCATTGCTGGTAGTTTTTCTTCTTTGTTTCTGTTCTAATAAAAAAAAAATCTGTTATTTCTTAAATTTGTTATTTTACAGTTGTAGTTATGGCAGAAGGCCTGCTGGATTTAAAAAGTGCATTAAGCATGGGCACAAGCTTCCTAAGTCTGATGCTTACACTGTGTGTTTACTGTCTTGAGTCTTTACATCATCAAGAGGATTGTTCCATCTGCCATGGTTTCAATCCCAGGGAGCTAGTAGAAAGGAAAAATAAAGTTATTTTTAAAGGTTTACTACCTTCTGCTTTTTGGAGAGGCAATATCTGGGGCTCAATCCCCCAAAGGTAAAGAGTTGAAGACTTCATCTCTGCAACCATCCACATCATCCTTCCCAGTTTCAGAGCCATCCAGGAAAACATCTAAGCTGGATCCAATGTCACCCTTGGATCTGAAGAAAACAACGAATGGACCAGACTACCTCAGAACTTCCTTGAGCCCTCCTTCTCAACCCAGGACAAGAAATTCGACATCCATTTATCCGGTGCCTTCACCCTTTTTGGAGCATCACCGATCCAGGTCCCCCACTCTAGTTTTGAGTCGTTCTTCCAGAAGTTTGAGTGAGGAAGTCATGGAGAGAGTGATGAGAAAGGTCCTGTCAGTGCAGAGTCAGACTGTTTTCTTATCAACTTCTATCCCTTCAGGACAGGAGGTCCACCCATTAAATACACCCCCATTTCAAATTCCTCATCAGATTCCTTTAACTGTTTGAGTCCCCGGATCCGAGCCATTCCATCCAGCTCAGATCCGAAGATAGTAGTATCTTCAGATGCAAAGCTTACTCTTGAGTGCTCTGATTCTATCTGATCCAGAGGGCTCTCAGAGCAGAAGCTTCCCTGTCGGATCTGAGATGTTAGACTCTACTCTGAAGTTGTCAGAGTCATTTGTGTGCTTTGGAGTCTCGGCATTGGATAACTGCTCTGGTTTCCACCTCGGGAAGATTGTTTTGGAGTGGGGGAGGACAGTAGTCCAAAAGCTTGTCTTTTTGGAGTGGAGGTTTTCTTCCCCAGAGTTCTGCCGTCGAGGTTGTGAAGAGGGTGTTTTTGTCTTGGTAGATCTGATCGATCCAACCTTGTCAGATCTTCAGCCTTCTACCTTGATGTCTGTGCCCTTGGAGCCTCATCAGTTTTTACCACATGGACAGGCAGTCCAAGAACCGTAGGCTTCCTAGCAGGGTATTACAGTTTCTTCCAATACCTCCTCTAAGTATCTAGGAAGAAGTGCAAGAAGAAGCACATGGACTCGAAGGTGAAAGGTCCCCATGGTCACCACCTGAAGAGAGTTTTGGGAGACAAAAATTGAATACAGGGAGTTATATTGGCAGATTCTATTGGAAGCCAATATATCCCCTGGTTTAACTGAATCAGTTTCACTTGCACCAGTTTTGAAACTGAGAGCAGCTAGAGTATAACAAATGTGACCATTAGATGGAGCCCTAGGATAAGAATAGAATGATATACCAGTATCAACAAGCCTGGAGAAATAAATAGTTGTATTTTTATTTTATGTAATTTTATAATCATTTATATTGATATATTGGATGTATTACATAATAGTATATTTATAGTATATTATATTTTAGTTTTAACATGAAAAAGGGATGTTTTATAGATATTGTCATTTTATGTAAAATATTTGTTTTATAATAGGATTTGTATTTCATTGGTGGTTCAGGATTTACTTTTAATATAAAAGAGAGGAAGTGGTATGGGGGTATGCTTACATCTGATGAAGTCTGTTTATAGGTTGAAAATGTGATAACATTAAGCATTTATGTACATCTGAAGTGTTTTTCTGTTTTTGTCATTCCATTTAATAAACTATTTTAGTGCTGGTTTAGAAGAAGTGGAGTTCTTCCTCTTCCTAACTACATGTTTTCATTTTTCTTGGTTTTGGTGATTTTGGGCAGTTTATTATTCAGTTTTTTGTTCATTTTTACCTTCTGAAGATGTCTCGTTTTCAGACTGCCTTGAGATCTTAAAACAGAGAGGTAGTTGGACGTCCAACAGCCCTTCATCCGAGGAGTCTGTATTCCTGGAGGCTTTTGGTACTGGCCCGTCTACCTCCTGGGCTACTCTGTTCACTGACGAGCTTATTGATTTGGTTTCTCGGTGGATATGGAAGGAACTTGACACAGCTGAGCCCATATTCAGGAGATTGGACAAGGTTATAGCACCACCTTCAGATAAGGCGTTTTGGGGTAAAGGGGTGCCCGTTGATGCCATGGTCCTGGCGACGGACACCAAAAAGGAACTTGCTGAGGACAGTTACACTGTCCATCACCCTAACAGGGGAGTCTGTGGTGACGGACAGGTTTGGGAAGCTTGTCTGTGCTTTAACTACTGTTGCCTTAAGGTCGCTGAGTTATTTGGCACATTTTACAAGGTTACAGATGGATTTGATTAAGGAACTGCCAAATACCCTCTCAGGATCCATTTCTGCAGAGGTCCAATCATCCGTGGCATCTCAGATGGAAGACCTGCAATCTATTTCAAATTCATCCATGAGACTGACTTTGCATGTATCTGAAGGAACCTCAAGGGCAGCAGGTTCAGGCATTTCCATCAGGAAACATGTCTGGGTGTATTTATGTGATTTTTGTGGAGCACTTCAAGACTTCGTTCATCAATGCTCTTTTTGATGGCATGACTGTTTAGCCCCAAAGTGAAAGACACATTATCCAGGTGTGAGAAGGAAGGAAAGACCCTGTCTTCAGTGGACGTACGTTTTTTGACCCTTCAGAGATCATTTTCAAGGAATCAGTGAGGTGGTTGAAAGATGTGATTCAGGAAATCCCACTTTCCTTTCCAGGACACATATGAAGGAACTTCCCCCAGGGGCAGAGGGGAGAACTCTAATGGTGGACGTCACCCCTGCGGCAATTGAGGCCTGCAAAACCAGGGGTCCAGAAGTTCTTTCTTGAACAGACCCTACCAGCACTCCTGAAAGGAGGCCTGATTGCCCGCCTTTGGAGGCAGTCAGGGGTTGATTATCCCTGCACGAGAGAGCCAGGCTAGACATAAAAGTTACTTGGGTGCAGCGGATTATTTCCAGAGGCTGTATAATACCCTTTTCCCTTCCACCTCCAATGTCAAGGAAAATCCTTGATGTTCCACCCAATCAGAGGGAAGAAGCAGCAATTCTAATACAAAAGCTGCTAGAAAAAAGACTAGATAGAATCCGGAACTTAATTAAGGCTCATTTTAGTGCTAAAGAAAACAGGGGACTGGAGAACAATTTTGGATCTCAGCAACTTGAACAAGTCAATTCAATGCACCAAGTTTCAGATGGTCACGTGTCAGTCCATTCTACCTTTTCTGGGCAAGGACAAATGATGTGCTCGATAGACCTTCAGGATATGTACTATCACATAAAGATGAAGAGATGATCAAGAAGGTACTCGCACTTCTGGCTAGGAGCCAGTCATTACCATTTCAGAATTCTTCCCTTTGGTCTCACAACAGCCCTCAGGGTGTTCACCAAATGAATGGCAGTAGTAGCAGGTCACTTGAGCCTGCAGGACCTCTGGGTGTTTCCATGTCTAGACATATCTAGACGACTGGCTCATTAACACCCGGACCAGGCATCAGTTGATAATAGGCAAGAGATCAGGTTTTCCAGACTTATTCTCATCTGGGAATAACCGTAAACTACAACAAATCACAACTGGAACCAACTCGAAATTTGGAATTCATAGGTGCAGTTTTTGACAATGATAACTTCACTGCCTCCCTCAAAGGTTCAAACTGTAAGATCACAGGTCAGGAAAATAATCTGCAGTTCCAAGAGTTGAGCCTACTTGGTCCTTCAAGCTCTAGAATTAGTGTTAGTGGCAATAACACTAGTACCTTTAGCCAGATTTTACACGAGAATCCTCCAGTGGATGCTCGCAACACAATGGTTGATACTTTTAACACCCCATGACTACCCTGATTCAAACTACTCAGACATGCAAGAGAGATCTCAGGTGGTGGAATAAGTTAGATTAGGTTCTACAAGGCCATTTGTTCATTCCTCCTCAGTCCAAGAGCATAGTGACCACAGATACTTCCCAGATGAGGTGTGAGGGGGCATTTTCTGGGGAGCATAGTCCAAGGCACTTGGTCCTTTGAAGAGGCCAACTTGCATATCGGTGTCCTAAAGAAGAAAGTCCTTTTAGCATCACAGGGCTTCTAAGATGCTCTCCCTTTGGGGACAATTGCAATTCAAGGGAAAATATGTCAGTGGTTTGGTACATCAGCAAACAAGGAGGGACCAGATCATACCCCTTGTGTCGAGAAGTGCTCAGAGTGTGGCAGTGTGTGATCTCTTCCAACTGCTTTTTCATAGCAATGCACATTCTGGGGAAGTCCAGTGTGATAGCAAACAAACTGAGCAGGTGCATTCTTCCACCTCACTAGTGGTCTCTCAACAAGAACATGATGAAAATGATTTTTTTGTCGATGGGGCCAGCCTTGCTGTAATCTTTTTGCTGCCAGACCTCCTGTCTCACCTGACAGGCATGATCCATCCCAACATATCAAATCTCGGCTGACAGCCTGGTTTCTCCAATTCTGTTAATAGGCAGACAGCCAGTGCTTTCTTCCCCTGTCTGACATATTGTTTTATCTAACCATAAACCTTCAGTATAAGAAAACTTTATAGAAGTAAATGGAAAAGATTTGTTTACTGGGCAAAACAAAATCATATTGAATCTTTTTCAGCTCCTATACATAACATACATGAGATTTTAGCCCTAATTTTTAAAGAAGGGGCTAGCTCCTCTACTGTTACAAGTTCAGTTAGTAGCGACATCAGACTTTCACATCGGACTTGAAGGTTTCTCAGTAGCCTCTCATAAGTTTTGCAAAGCTTTCTTGTGAGGCACTCTCTTTTTGAGACCACCATTAAGGACCCTACTCCCTCATGGGATCTCAATCTGGTACTGCAGGCACTAATACATTCCCACCTTTGAACCAGCAGCTAGATGTGACCTTAAATATCTTCTTGGAAAACTGTTTTTCCTAATGGTCATTAACTCTGCTAGACAAATTTCAGAAATTCAAGCATTGTTTTCAAAACCTCCACAAGGATAGAGTGACACTATGAACAAAATGCCTCCATTCTACCCAAGGCGGTGTCAGTCTCTAATATCAAGCAATACATTGATTTGCAAGTATTCTTTCCTAATTTTGCTAGCAAAGGCAAATACATGTTAAATTTATTGAATGTTTATTATTTATTTGACACTTATTGACTGGGATAGTCTGACTGAGCTAGTGCCCTTTTTCAGTGGAGGCCCAGGGAGAAAAGCTCCACAATCATATACATAATAAATATATAGCCCATTAATGAGAGAAAAACAGAGTGACATCACAAGTTTAGACAGATGATCAGTTTGCACATTTGAGTACATAGAGCATATCAAATGCAGTTTGTCAAAACTGTTTACAGGATACATTCATATGTACAACAAGAGAACAGATAGTTCGTTTAGAAGCAAATTAGTATGTACAGGCAGTGTCCAGAGTGTAATAAAATCACTTTGTCACCTGGTACAGTAGTAGTATTTTAAATACCATAAAGATAGTAAGTTAAGAAGCAAATCTGTTTGTACTGGCAGTGTCCAGAGCATAATAAAGACACTTAGTCACATGGTTCATAGACAGTTACGTTTTTATCTACATAGAACAAAATACATCAATAAAACAGACCTGCTTTTTGTTTCCTTTGCAGAATTGAAATTGGGAAAACCAGTTGCCAAAGTAACTTTAGTCAGATGGCTGACTGTATTTCATTTATTTATAACAAATTGGGTATTACCTTATCACAACCTGTACAAGCTTATTCAACTAGATCCATGGTGACTTCTTCAGTTTTTCTATCCAGAGCGTCCATGGATGACATTTGTGAAGCCGCAACCTGGTCTCCTTCCCATACCTTTGTCACCATTATAAACTGGATGTGGTCTCCAAGGATGGACCATCATTTGGTTCAACTGTGCTCAGGAATATCCTTCCTTAAGAGTCCACCCTGGATTATAGGTAGCTGGGGAACTCTGTCCCATCACTTGAGGATAGAATGAAAATTGACAATACCAGATAAAGAAGTTATGTACTTACCATAATGTTCCATTTGTGTTGTCCATTTTCATTCTTCCTCAACTTCCTGCTCACTAACCCCCATCCTTTTTTATTTACAAACTTCTGGAAGAATGAACTGTTAGAGGAACATCATCCTTTATTCTGCCATCCAGATATGGTTTTCTCCTACATTGTTCACATGCAGTATTATGTATCCTATATTTATGCATATTAAACATTTCATTTCTGGTAAAAATCAGCAAACAAGATCTGAGATAGCTTAGGGTTGGTGAGTTATGGGTAAGGGAGTAGCTCAAGAGCTTTTTGATTACCACAAGCTTTACCAGCGGCCAAATCGGATCCGAGCCCATCAGCTGAGGAAGAGCGAAAATGGACAACAGATGGAACATTATGGTAAGTACATATCTTCTTTTTTTAAACTATGATACAGAATCAAAGGCCTCGCTGAGTATAATTGTGGAGGCTGCCAAAAAAACAGTCACTAGAAAATGAAAGTCATAGTTTAAACCAACTGTAGTAAAAGTATTGAATATAGTAGCAGAGATAAAACAACTGAAATTGGGATCTTTAGAAAAGTGTAGGAACAAATTACATAGAAAAAAATGGGAATTGTGGGAACAGTACATGCAGAGGAGGAATGAGGTTTAAAAGAAGGTAGGATGTGAATGAACTATGTAATGTTTAACTGACAATGACTGGATAGATAAGTGATGTATAATGTTTACAACTAAAATTTTGTCAATATGGTTTGTTTTCATTTATATAAATGTGGGATTGTCTATGTCATACATGATAATTTAATAAGGTAAAGATGGTGATTTCTTAATGGACATCTAGTAAGCTGTCAAACCTTTTTTAAAACATTTAGCTTACCCTGCAAGTTGACACCTGCAGTTAGGTGCCCTGCTCACCCCACTCTTGCTTAAGGCAGCGAAAACATGTTAAACTCTTGGGACTTGGTCACTTTGTTTTGGTGGTTATTTTTGATCGCTTGTAAAGGGAGATTGAGACCTATAGTCATGTTACAGACAGTTACTGTGGTGATGTGCAGTTGTTGTAGTGTATTACTTTTAAAATCTCTGGCGCCATAGCATTTTGCCTTCAGGAGTGTAAATGTAGTGCCATCATTTAACATTTAATAAACCTCCTGATTAAACATGTTACAGAGATGTTTATCCCACAACAACTCATGGTGGGACTAAATAAGAATATTTTTATATTCTAAAATATATTATTTATTAATTGATTAAAGTTAAAATAAATTGGAAATAGTTGATTTAAAGAGGCACCATCTACCTTAAATAGTAGGATACATGAATTACAGTGATACAGTTGTATTCAGAATGGGATTCAGCAGATTTGTTTAGTTGAATCTCATTTAACCATATAATGCGGCTTGAGTATCTCAAGATCATAGAACCAAGGGAGAAAAAAGCTCTCCTTTTACCCCAAGGTCTTAGTGTAATATATTGAGAGGCACGAATGCTCCCAAATGTATGTATGTTTTTCTTTGTGTTTTTTTTTGGGGGGGGGGGGGGAACGGGGGGACTACATTCTAAAAGTTTTGTCCAGAGTTGACTTTGCTTTTTAATGGTGTCTGCTGCAATGATACATCGGATGCTTGATTACTAAGATTACTTAAATGATATGCTTCTGATTTTGTTTATAATTATGCACTGACTACACAGATGTACTTAGCTGGAAACACTTGGGAGTAAATAATAATGTATTACCTTATTGAATACCCTGCTCATTTTGAACACTGGAAAAAGGACATCCTCTTTTTAGTGACTTGATGCCTTTGCCTTATCTACCATTCACCTTTTCGGAATCTTGAAATGAAGTCCAAGCAGCAGCAGTTGCGTGTTTTACCATTTAGGTTCTTCTGTGATGGTTCCTCATGAGGAGCACCTTGTGTTTTAGAGGGTTGACATTAGAAGAAGTATATGTAGTATATTTCCTTTCTTTTTTCTGCCTTTGTAAACCACCTTCCTTTTGGAATACATGTAGTTATTCTGTATTCATGTTGCTCCTTTACCTTTTTAAGCCTACCCATTTGAACATGCTCACTACTTTACCCTAGCTGTTTATTTCATTGTCTTAAAGATGATCATGACATGACTTGACTCCTAGAGTCAGTAATATTTTCTAGTATTGTTTTCTTTTCTTTTTTAAGTTACATCCCATTCTCCATGTTTTTTTTTCCACTCTTTTCTTTTTAATAATTATTTTCCTCCTTCCATAACATTAGCACTCGAGAAGCATTAAGATTACCAGTTTACGTTATTGACCTGTCTGTGTACTATATCTCGTTTGTTGTTTTGCAGGTATGATTCTTAAATCTGGTCTTCAGCCAGCTGTGTTTTTAAACGTCTGTGTATTTTTAGGTGGTGGCGTCTTGCACATTTTCGTTACTGATGTATGTTTGGAGGTATTATGGAAAATACAGAGCAGGGCTGGGTGCTTGATTTTCAGTTTTAACATCAAATACTTAATTGCTGTGATCAGTTAATTAATTTGACATGATTTGTTGCTACACTTTGACAGCTTTAGAACTCTTCTTTATGACTGTTTTCTCTATATGTGCCTGTTTGAGAGACCTGGGAGAATTAATTGTCCTTTGTAGTTACTAATCTGGGTTGTACTCAAATTAGGCTTGATTGAATTCCTTGACTTTTGCTTATTATGGCTTAATTATTGTCAGTGACTTTGAATTCTTTCATTACTAACCTGCTTTAACTAATCTAATTTAATGTTTCTTCTTTTTGATGAACCACTTATGATTTAAAATACACTGTATTTTACCCTTGAATGTATATTTATTCTGATTTAATAGTGCTCATATTTCAAGTATTTACAATGGTGTATTTTGACAGTCTAGCAAGCACTTGTTTTTACATCAAGAGGTCAGTGGACTTTCCGTTTAATGCCCCGGAAGGTAGCCTGGTCAGTTTAGGTTGGGGAAACAATTGAGATTTCTGCATGTAGTTATATTGGCTGGAGGGCTTATTAATAATCTTATCCTGTTTTTAGTGCCTTTATAAATTCTGTATAATTGAGTAGCTCTTGGCTCATTTATATAAAGCAAAGTACATTTATTGAATAATCACACTTTTATAAACTGTATCCGTAACTTACATTTCTGGTAGCATTTCACACTTGACACTCCTTTACTGCACTATTATATTAGAAGGACTGGGATTATTCATCTAGTAGCAGTAGGTGTTTATCTAGTCTATCTGATCTGGGAAACGCACAGAAGGGCTCTTCAGCATTTTTTGCACTTCTCTTATATACTGTGACTGTAGTATTTAAAAAAAACAGTATTGTCTGCTACTGCTTTAAGTAGTTACACTGTAATACATTGTATCCGTTAGTTGTATGTAGTTTGTGTGGTCTTGTTACACTAGGATTCCATATCAGCTATTCTACATTAATAAGGTGATTTTCAGCTCACTTGTGGCAGAAGTGAGCTGATCTAACCTGTCTAAGTTTGGGATTGCTGGTGGAAGGCTTATTGTGTGCTTTTTTGTTTGGTAGTTAGCTTAAAACTAGTTTCTGTTTGCTTGTATTTAAGTCTCGTGTTTCCATGGGATTTGGCATAGGTGCTCAAGCTGCTTGTCGTTTAGTGACTTTGCTACTGATTGCTGAAAATTTGCTTTCACGTGGAGCAATCCACTACTGAAAAGACAAAAATAAGTATTTTTTGCACTTCTCTTATATACTGTGACTGTACTTCAGCAGTTTCTTAAGCTATTTGTTGTTATTTTTGCACTTTATAGCAAAAAAAAAAGTACCATCTACTGCTCTACTGCTTCTTTAAGTAAATTGCACTGTATTACATTGTATTTGTTAGTTGTAGGACTGTTGTAAGTAGTTTGTGTTCTTGTTGCAGTTGGACTCCAAACCAGCTATTTTACATTAAGAAGGTGTTTTTCTGTACCCTCGTGGCAGAAGTGTGCTGATCTAACATGTCTGAGTTGGGGATTGCTGGTGGAAGGCTTATTGTGTGCTTTCCTGATTGGTAGTTAGCTTAAAACTTGTTTCTCTTTGCTCATGTTTAAGCCTCACATTTGCATGGTGTTGCTCTTCAAGCAGCAAAGGTTAGCAGTGCCCCATATAGATAGCTTTTCTGCTGCTCTTGGAGCAACTTAGTTGCACGTTGAGCAGTGTTGCCTTATTGATCAACCTTAGTCCACATAAAGAACAGGTCCCTCTTGTAGTCTCGACACTACCAGCACAATCCTGTTAAATTAACCCATTCACTTTCCTAGTAAACATACAGTAAGATCCTGCTGTCATGGATGAGCAGTTTCCCATCTCTGGCCACTCTGATAGACATGGGCATCCTGAGGCAATGTAGCAATTGTTTGATGTATACTGACAACCAGTTATTCCTGAAACAAACAAATACTTTATGTGAGAGATGTAGTTACACAGTGAAATTGGAGGCAAGACTCTCACATAAGAACAGATCAAATGCCAAACAGGTTGTCAGCACATGCACACACTTCCCAAACTAAATAAGGACATGATGGATAAACTCACTTATGCAGAGGTACTCACTGATAACTTACCAAAAGATCAAAGGGCTTCCAAACATAAACCACTTACACACATAATGCAAAAAATCACAACACGTAATGAATCACACGCACGCACACCAGTGTCTCAACAAATAAACCCATAAGGCATAACACCACAAAATTTAATGTATTGGTCATAGGTGACTCCATTGTGAGACACACGGATGTTCCCTCACCAGAATGGATAAGGAGTGGGTTACAGTTAGCTGCTTGTCAGGTGCCAGAATCCATCAAGTCACTCAAGCACTCAAGCCACTCAACCACAAGTAGTGGTATAACTCCGTTATGGTCTATGTGGGGGTGAATGACATCAGCTATACCTCACTGGACTATATGAAGAGAGACAAAGTGCCTTTTTAAGGCAGTGTCACAAGAATAAAATTCCCGATGTAAAAATGTTCTCCAAAAGCAACTTCAGTGTTATGCAGCTAAATGCTAGGAGTCTAAACCAGAAACTGCACTCACTGGAAGCAGTCCTCACCCCGGAAGATGTTGACATTTGTGCAGTCACTGAGACCTGGTTTAAGGCGAAGGAGAGCACCCCAGCTATACCAGGTTAAATTTCTTTTCACATGTTCAGACCGCAAACTGAAAATGTGAGTACTAAAGATGGTAGTATATCAATAATCATTAAAGAGAAATACACCTCTAGATTGGTTCAACAACATGATTCTCTTGAATTACTTCAGGTGCAATTGACTGTAGGTAAGACCCCTCTTTAGGTCATTGCCAGCTGTAGGACCCCCCCTTCATGAATCAAGACATCCACTCAGCCTACTTAGATCTACTTGAGTCAATCAAGATACAACCAAACACTGTGGTTTTGAGTGACTTTAATTACCCATCCATAGACTGGGGAAATTGTTGTATGTGTTTTAACTGGGTTCCTATCAGTAGACCGAAGATGCATGTTTTCAAATGCGTCTTGGTCAAACTGACAAAACCGAAACTGCAAAATATCGAAGCGGCATGTAAGCAAATTCTTTCCCTTGGAAAGAATTTGCTTGGCCGCTTCTGTACTTTGCCGTTTTCGACACTGTAGTGCGGTCTCGGAGTTGGTATATTTAAGTAGGGGGGTGTGGGGGTGAAGCCCCCCACTTAATCTCATGTTTTAATGTGCTTTTTTGTTGGAACAGTGATTTTTTTTTCCTTGGAAAAAAATCGCTGTTCTGACAGTTTGGTTTTGTAAGCTTTCGCTTACATGGGGTCGATTAATCACCGTTTGTTTACCTAAGCATTTGGTGATCTAATATAGACCCTTTTAACTCACTTGCTCAAAGGTTCCTGTACTTCATTAACTCCAGTGCCCTGGACCAGCTGGTTGATACAGACAGCTATGCTGATTTATACACCAGTGCTGATTTATACACCAGTGCTTTATACAAGCACCTGTACAATTGTATTGACTCTGCCATACTGACAGAACCAAAGCAAGATCTTCAAGGAAAAACAAACCTGTCTGGTGGACAACTGCCATTAATAGGCTATACAGTAGGAGAAAGAAATTGCTGTCCAAGAGCAGGAAGGAGCAGTCTCAAGACTGGAATGGAAACACTCCCTCTTCAACTTAAACAAGCAAATAAGACTCCTAGCTTAGTTCTCCAACGCTAACTATGAATCCATATTAGTTTCCCAAACTAAGGATAATCACACAGTGTTTTTTAGTTACATCTGTAACCTCAAAGGTAAGGCCTAGATTTGCACTGAACTTGTAGTTAATGGTGCTACATATGTAGAACCTGTGGATATAACAAATCTGCTGGATGACAAGTTCAGTGAAAACGTCACTCCCCTGTCTCCGCCACATATACCCTAAAGCATCCCAAACACCTGTTTCCCGCCTAGCATCTCCAAGGCCAAAAATACAACCTGTATGGGACCAGGTAACATCCTGAGCTGGGTTGTACATGGGTTAAAACAGGATTTAGCATCATCATTGAGCACACATCAATCACAGCCTAAGCATTGGCTTTGTCCCACCGGAATGGAAAACTGCTACGGTCATCCGTTTACACAAAAGGGGTGCATCCATAGACCCTGGGAACTATAGACCCATTACCCTGACCAGCCTTATCTGTAAGGCCATGGAATGAATCATCGTGGACCTTATTAACAAAGATATAGGAAATCTCCAAATGCTCGACCCCTATACAGTTTGGCTTTGCCAAGGGGAGATCATGCCTGTTAAACTTGGTGGAGTCCTTCGTGACAGTTACCAAAGCCCTAGACAAGGGCAAATCTGTTTATTTGGCTTACCTAGACTTAGCCAAGGCCTTTGACACAATCCCCACCTCAGGCATCATTGATAGTCACCCAGCCTGGCATCAGGGTTAGGGGTCCAAATGGAGAGATAAGTCAGCAAGTAACGGAGAGTAGTATTGCTGCATTCGAATTTGTCCTCAAGTCTTGGTGAGTGCCTTCACAAGGTGGACCCTTTTTTTCATAAAATCTCACCAAGATGACACTGATATATAGACTGTATTTATATAGCATATATCATGTAGGTTAAAAATTAAAAAAGATAGCTGGGTGCACAAGATCCAGGATAAAAAAGTACCCAATCCCGGTAGGCACACTGGTGCCAGGATTAAAAAAGATGACCGTGTAGAATCCTCAAAATACAGAAACGTTCCTACAATGGGGCCAGGCCAAGCTTAGAAGGAAGTAACAGCCCACAAAAATTGATAGGCTAAAGAAGAGTCATAAAGATGATTGAATGCACTTGGGGATAAGAAAGAAGCTTTGTATTGCTACTATTATGCAAAAAGACTAGAATTTCCAGATACAAGATAAAAAGATTAAGAGAGAAATTAGAGGAAAGAAAAATACTTCCAGAAGAAAAATTGTCTGAAGCTTCAAATAAAAATGTGTTCATTAATATAACAGTTTTGTGAAAAACAGTATATAGACCAAGAAATGTTGATCTGTTTGGAAAAAGAAGCATCTGAGGAAGTGCAAAAATATAAACAACAAAATGTAGAGATTTTTAGAAAGTATAAAAAAAAATCTATGGACATGGGAAAGAGAGATTTGATATGATGCAATATTTATGCAAAAGCCAAATTAATATAAAGAAGGCAGCCCCAAAGATATTTGAAGAGAAATACAGACAAAAGCATCCAGATATGGAAAATTTTACAATAAAAAATATCACAGAGGGAATGTAGAAAAGAAGATCAGTAAAGTAGAAGTTAAAAAAATAGAAGTTGAAGTTGTGGAGTGATTGGAAAGTGAAGGATTTGGTGTAGAAGATCCAACACAGATTACATCACAGCATGATGGAACGAGTCCCCAAAGTAAGGAGAAACAGGAAGATCAGGAGACATCTGAAGAAGAAATATGGACATGGGAAAGAAAGAGGTTTAATATGGTGTAATATCTATTCAAAGAAGAAAGCAAAACTAATCCATACAAAAAAGTGCAGCACCAACGATATTTGAATTGAAATCCAGACATGGAAAACTTTGCAGTAGAAAAAATGAGAGAGGAAAAGGAGATTAGAAATGGAGAAGTTAAAGAAATCGAAGCTGAGGATGTGAGGTTGTTAAATCTCGCCGTTTATTCTCACTGATGGATTTGGAGCCGATCCTCTGCTCCGACACGCCCTATAGCAAAGCTCCAGGTTTGTCTGTAACTCGAGACCAAGCCCCTTATCCCATGATACATTGCTGGAATTACCTCAGATCTAGTTTGCCGCGGCACAGATCTCGGTGTTCCAGATAGCTCGGACCATTATTAATCGATAAATTCTTCTATTTGCAAGTTTAAAAGCATTTTTTCTTCACTCTTCATAGGATAGTATATATATATATATATATATATATATATATATATATATATATATATATAAAATCTATAGAGTTTTAGACTTAGACTTAGTTTTAGATTAGTGCCCTGTGTTGGCTTCTGTTTTTCTATAGTGTTGGGCCTAAGAGTTGGCCTTGTATTTAACCTTAGGTGTACTTTGGTAGATATTTCTAAGTGTGTTGTTTAATTCTTTAAAATTGTTTAATCTGATATAGAAATGTCTGATGAGAAAGAGAAGCCTCATCCAAAATCTGGCTTCAAGAAATGTCCGGATTGTG
Source organism: Protopterus annectens (assembly GCF_019279795.1). Classification (NCBI taxonomy): domain Eukaryota; kingdom Metazoa; phylum Chordata; order Ceratodontiformes; family Protopteridae; genus Protopterus; species Protopterus annectens. The sequence continues at coordinate 905,556,543 of NC_056743.1, read as the reverse complement.
GACAAAAAATGTCTGTCACTGACGGGCATGTTCAATGTGTTTATTGTCTGGGGGCTAAACACCTCCAAGACTCTTGCAGTATATGTCACTCTTCTCCTCCAGGGTACTTTTGGAGAGAAGGAGAAAATTAGTAGACAGGGGTTTACTTCAGCACCCTTTCTCCGAAGCGCTGGGCGACCAGGATGGTGCTAGTAGATCCTCCAAAATCTTCCAAATCCTCAGGTGACTTGAAAGCATCCAAAAAGACTAAAAAAATGGAGGGTGTAGGGTCATCGGTTCCACTGTCCTCTGAGCAGAGTGTCCCTTCTTTTCGGAGCCAGCTCACAGTTTTGGAGCCGGTCTCTGAGATTCCCTCATTTCCTCTGCTCCAATCAGCACCTTCAGTGCACTCCTCAAAGTCTTCTGTCAGCCTCTCAGATATGGATATGGACCGGCTAGTGCAGAAGCTTCTACGGGCACCAGGACTTAATTGTTGTCGGCTCCGACGCCTCCGTCGGAGCCGAAGACCATTAACCCGGACTTGACTACTCCTCCTCTGAGCTGTACTGGACTTTTGTAGCCAAAGGAGCCCGACCTGATAGTTGTTGAACCTGTGGAGCCGAGACCTGCACCGGCGTTATCGGTTCCATCTACCCGGACGTCCTCGGCGCCGACTGGGGACTCTAGGAGCCGACACTCATTTCTCTGGTCCGGGGAAGATAGTTGTACTGATTTGTCGGTGCCAACTCTTCCTCTCGGGGCTTTGGTTCGGATGAGCTCAGCTTCTGCCTCGAGCTCGGAGCCCATGGCCATGGTGCGGGAGGATCGGACGGTCCCTTCAGAGCCATCTACCCCTTCTTGTCGGAGCTATGGTGCGTTTGATGCTATGAGGAGAGTCCTGTCTCCAAAGACATCATCAGCATCAGGTGTGGCTTCCTCCTCCCCTCAAGTGCCTGTGTCCGCTCCTGCTTCTACCGGTCTACCCAAGCGTAGAGACCCTGAGCCTCAAGTAGCCCCACAGGGCACCCCCTGCTCTTCTGAGACCTCCCCAGATCCCCCCCACTGAGGAGGTACCCAGGAAGAGACTGTGCAAGAGGAGTCTTTGACATCTGACACTGACTTGGATGAGTCAGAAGGGTCCCCTCGATCCCCCTCTGAGGATATCTCCTTTGCGGAGATATTAGAGATCCTTAATCAGAGGGGCGGATGGCAGTTCAAAAGCCCTACTGAAGATGAGTCCGTGCTCTTGAAGGCTTTCGGGTCTCAACCTTCCACTTCTTGGGTGTGTCTGCCTTAAGATGAGCTCATGGAGCTGATCTCTCGTAAGGCGTGGGAGTCTCTGGAGGCCATGGAACCTGTCCCTCAGAAGCCAAATAAGTTCATCTCTGTCCCAGTGGACAAAGCCTTTTTGACAAAGGGAGTGCCTGTTGATGCCATGGTGGTGGCTGCAGCCACCAAAAAGGAAACATCTGAGACGTCCTCATCTATCCATCTTCCTAACAGAGATTCTAGGATCATGGATAGATATGGGAAGCACATGTTTAGTTCAGCAACTTTTTCCCTTCGATCACTGAACTATTTAACCCATTTTACAAGACTACAAAGAGATCTCCAGAAAGAGCTAGGAGATGCTCTCCAGGGTACGGTAGCTGCAGGGGTTGCCGACAAAGTTAACACACAGCTCGCTACCCTAAACTCGATTGTGAACTCGTCCATGTGCCTCATATTTAATGCAGCGGATGGTTCGAGTAGAGCCGCTAGTTCAGGCATTGCTCTGCGTAGACAAGCCTGGATGCATCTCTGTTCCTTTGCGGAGCCTTTCAAGTCTTCCTTTATTAACACCCCATTTGATGGCTCTTCCCTGTTTGGGCCCAAAGTGAAGGAAACTCAAACCAGGTGTGAGCAGGAAGGCAAGACTCTATCTGCTGTTGGAGTCCATTTTTCTACCCCTACTCGGCCCTATCCCAAGGGTCCTAAGGGCAGAAAAATGTGGATCTGAAAAGCATAGGGAGTCTTTCAGGACACACGTGGAGAAACCTCCTCTAGAGGCAGAGGAGAGAGTTATAATGGAAGACACCGCCCACACGGCAGGGGGGGGGTTTCGCAACAGCAGGGTGACAGAGGCCATTTCTCTGGTCAGCCCTACCAGCGCTCCTGAAAGGAGACCCAGTTGTCCGACTCTGGAGGCAGTCGGGGGTCACTTATCTTTGTAGCCAGAAGCCTGGCTAAACATATCATTCGATACCTGGGTACAAAGCATCATTTCCAGAGGGTATTTCATACCGTTCTCTTCCCCTCCCACTCCTGTAAACAGAATCCCGTATGTTCCACCCAGTCTCAGGGAACAAGCAACCATAGAGGTCCGCAGGTTGCTAGAAAAAAAAAAAAAGTCATCCAGGCAGTCCAAGCAGACCAAGTTGGATTCGGGACTTACTCAAGATTCTTTTTGGTTCCAAAGAAAACAGAGGACTGGAGACCTATCTTAGACCTCAGCAGACTCAACCAATTTGTAAAAAAAGAGAAGTTCCAAATGGTCATGCTTCAGGCCATTCTTCCCTTTCTAGGGAAAGGCGATTGGAAGTACTCCATCTATCTCAAGGACGCGTACTACCATATAAAGATGGACATATGCTCCAGAGATCACCTGCATTTCCGGCTGGGAGCCAATCACTACCAGTTTTGAGCCCTTCCCTTTGGTCTCACTACAGCCTCCAGAGTGTTCACCAAATGCATGGCAGTGGTCATGGCTCACCTGAGGCGTCTAGGATTCCAGGTGTTTCCATATCTAGACGATTGGCTCCTCACCGCTACCACCAGGCATGAATTGATTCAGGCAACACAATCTAGTCTGACACTCTGCCACCACTTGGGTATTACAGTCAACTTCAAAAAGTCTGCCTTGTTGCCATCGCAACATACCATCTTTATAGGAGCAGAGTTAGATACCTCAACCACCACTCTACGTCTTCCAATCGAAAGGGTCTCACTTCTTCACCAACACATCAACTCATTGGTGTCAAAGAACAAAGCTACAGCCGCAGAGGTCTTGAAGGTACTAGGTTTGATGGCGGCAGCAGTTCTAGCCATTCCACTCGCAAGGATGCATATGCAAATTATACAATGGCTCCTATTCGCTCAATGGTCTTACCAGAAGTTACCAATGAACCATATTATTCTCATCACAAATTCTTGCATGAGAGATCTTCAGTGGTGGTTGACGTCTCTTCATGTCACAATAGGAAGACCTGTTGTGCCCCCCCGTAGCCACTGTGACTACGGACACTTCCCTGATAGGGTGGGGGGGCATTTAAAGAGAATGACTGCTAAAGGCACATGGACAGATCAAGAGTCACATCTGCATATCAATGTTCTGGAGTTGAGAGCAGTACTTCTGGCGTTGCAGTGCTTCCAGGACTCTCTTCCTCTAGGGACAATTGCAATTCAGATAGACAACATGTCAGTGGTCTGGTACTTGAACAAACAGGGCGGAACCAAGTCTTACCCCCTTTGTCGAGAAGCCCTCAGGGTATGGCAATGGGCTGTCATCCCAGCGTTTTCTATTAGAAATGCACATCCTGGGGAAATCCAACGTGATAGCGGACAAGCTGAGCAGGGCGATCCTGTTGCCTCACGAGTGGTCTCTCAACGAACAAGTTGCGGACTTGATTTTCTGCAAATGGGGCCAACCTTGCTGCAACCTCTTTGCCAGTCACATCAATACCAAATGCAGAAGCTACTTTGCCCTGATACCACCTCTGGGACATCCCCCAAGAGACGGACTCATACACGATTGGCCTCCGGGTCTCCTATATGCATTCCCACCTATTCCATTGATACCCAGGTTTTTACAGAAAGCAACATCGCCGGGAAGGACTGTTATCCTCATAGCCCCCCACTGGCCTCGACAGATTTGGTTCCCTTTCCTTCATCATCTGCTGGAGGATCCATGAATCCTGGACCCAGTTCCAGACCTCCTGACACACTCGTCAGGGGATCTCCATCCTTCATTGCGGTCTCTAAAGCTGATTGTTTGGCTGATCCACTTCCCCAAATAGCCAGGCTTCATTCACTCTCAGATGACACAAGACAAATTCTATTGTCTTCTCATAAGCCATCCACCAGAAAACTATATTGCAGTAAGTGGAAAAGGTTCTCAGTTTGGGCCAGTATACAAAAAATTTACCCTTTCCGAGCTCCTCTGTTGTCCATTTTAGACTTTTTGACAATGATTTTTAAGGAAGGAGCAGTAGCTACCACATTTCGGGTTCAGTTAGCCGCCATATGAAATTTTCACCTTGGATTTGATGGGTTAAATGTTATGGCCCACAGGTTATCAAAGGTTTTTCTTAAAGGTGTTTTTCACGTGAGACCTCCTGTCAAAATCCATTATTCTCCCTGGAATTTGAATTTTATGCTGTCTCAGATAATTCTTCCCCCCTTCGAATCAGCATCATCTTGTGATCTCAAATTTTTGTCCTGGAAAACTATTTTTCTAGTGGCCATTACTTCTGCCCGCAGAGTGTCAGAACTTCAAGCATCATCTATCAGACCTCCTTACATGATTTTCCATGCTGATAGAGTATCTCTCAGAACAAACCCCTCCTTTTTGCCTAAAGTCTGTTCCGAGTCAAATATCAGTCAGGTCATTCAGTTGCCAGTCTTTTTTCTCAACCATTCCAACAAATTGGAATACATGCTGCACAAACTTGATGTACATAGACAGCTCAGATTTTATCTTGATAGAACTAAGGATATTAGAAAATCAGATCAACTCTTCGTATCCTTTTTTGAGGCCAGAAAAGGTAGACCAGTGGCTAAGACAACCCTTTCAAAATGGTTATCGGATTGTATCTCATTTGTTCATGCAAATGCTAACATACCTTTGCCACACAAAGCAAAGGCTCATTCAACCAGAGCCGTTTCTACGTCTTCTGCTTTTCAAGCTAAATTGCCCCTTGACAACATTTGTGCTGCAGCCACTTGGTCTAAGCCTCATACCATTATCACTCATTACAAAGTAGATAAGGCTTCCAGGGACATGTCTTCTTTTGGTTCCACAGTCCTGAAAAATGTACTCCTGTGAGCCACCCAGGATTGCGGGTGCTAGGGACGCTACCCATCAGTGAGAATAAACGGTGAGATTTAACAACTTCACATAAAGAAGTTATGTACTCACCATAACATTCCATGTGAGTTGTTTATCTTGCCTTTATTCTCACATCCATCCCTCCATCCCCCTCCTGACTGACAGTTGACCTAGAGGCTAGTATCATCCTGGTTGTTCAATTCTTCTTCTTCCTTCTTGGGGAGTGCTCCCCTTACAGGGGTATATATACACGCAGCAAACAAGATCAGAGGTAATTCCAGCAGTGCATCATGGGATAAGGGGCTTGGTCTCGAGCTACTGGCAAACCTTGAACTTTGCTATAGGCCGTGTCGGAGCCGAGGATCGGCTCCGAACCCATCACTGAGAATAAAGGCGTGATAAACAACTCACATGGAACGTTATGGTGAGTACATAACTTCTTTTTATGGAGTTCTTGCAAAGTGAAGGATTCAGTGTAGAAAATCTAATTCAGAAAGCACCACAACAGGATAGAGCAGTGGACCTACAAATTAAGGGGAAACCAGTGGAACAGGAAGCAGTTGGTCAGGTTCCATATGAAGATATTTTGGAGCCTTCCACAGGAAACCAGTATAGGCATTCACTTGAAGTTGGACAGGAAACTAGAAACTCTGACACTGTCAATGTTGAGGACTGATAGGTGACAGAGCAAAGGATGGCACAGGATGAAATTGAAGAGAATGTGCCCACAGGAAGATGATGTAGAACTTTCCACAGAATGCCTGCAGGAAATGGAAAACAAAAAATGTGCTCTCAGTTTAGAAGAAAATGAGTTGAGAGAAGTTGCTTGATTTAATAGAGATATATATATTAAAATCAATGAAAGAAATACACTGCAGAATGTCAGTACACCCCAAAAAGTCAGACGTTTGGTAAAACAAATGAACACAGTAATTATGACTGTCCATAGATATCCATGTGAAGTAACAGAAGTAAACGGGGTATATTACTGTGCATCTAAATTAATAACTGATAATAAAAGTTTTACCACAAATACACAGAGCTGTGAGGGAAGGGAAGGGGAGAAATCGAGTACCATCATGGAAGTGTCGAACAGAGAAAATGATAAAGCAGTTAAGAAGTCTCACTGTTAGAGTATAGAAGAGGGAACAGATCAAAAAAACACTTAGAAAGATAGACATGATAAGACCAATGCACCATATTAGAACAGATCAGGATTTGTCATGCACTATCGCAAATAGCAAACTAAAAATCTCAACACAGGTGGAAAAACTTAGAAGACACACAGATAAATATAAAGGAAGAGTACAAAATAAGCAATTTATTGATGACCGCAGAAAGTCCTATAGAAAATTGGGAAACAAGGCAAAAGGAATTGAAAGACCACCAAACAAAGAAGAAATTACATACATTTTGGAGAAGTATTTATGAGGATCCTGTGGAACATAGCAAACATGCTAAATGGATAGAGGAAGTAAAAGAAAGAATAAGAAGTTTAAAGGTACGGGATATGAAATGGGACGAAGCAACAGCCAGAGAGATTGAAACAAAGTTAAGAAAAGCCTCTAAATGGAAAACCCCAGACCTAGATGCAGTAAGTAACATCTGGTTAAAAGTATTAACATCCTTGCATGAAGAGTTTACCATGAGTAAGAGTTATTTATATGTGCACCCTGAACAGACACCAACCTGGCTAACAACAGGAAAAACAGTGCTCCTATTTAAGAGTGAACTTGCGAGCCACCCAAAAAATTATAGACCAATGTCTTGCCTTCTAACAAAACATATAAACTATACACTGGAATTGATGCCGACAAAGTTTATAGTTATTTGGAAGAAAACTCAATTATGGCAATAAAACAAAAGGGCAATAAAAGAAAGTCATATGGAACAAAGGATCATTTGTTTTTGTTAAAGTCATAGTGGAGAACTGTAAAAAGGGGAAGAATCTAAGAATGGCATGGATTGACTACAAAAAAGCATATGATAGTATCCCACATTCATGCATAAAAGAGTGCTTAAAAATGTATAAGATGCATCCTACACTGATTGACTTCATTACAGTGACCATGAAACAGCTGCTATTTTGTCTTACCCTTAACTCATTACGCTGGCTACTTAACAGCTTAGGCCATGGCTATAATTTGGCTCCTAGAAAACAACAAAGTGTGAAGACTTCTCGTCGTCGATGATTTAAAACTGTTGGGACAGGAATGTGGTATAAAAGAACTTAAACAAGGAGGAGTTTATAAATATGTGGGAATTGATGATGGGTCAACAATAAAACATGAACAAGTGCGAATAAAACTTAGTAAGAAATACTTTAGAAAACTTAAATTAATCCTGAAAATATCACTGACATCTAGGAACAAAATCCAAGCTATAAATCAATTTGCTCTGGACAGGTAAAGGAGGAGGATACGTCATGCTCACCAAATGATTTATAAAAATCATTGCATACCAAGATTATATATTCCCCATTCCAAAGGAAGTATGGGCCTCCTTGAAATTGATTACATGTATAAATCTGCAGTCATGGGACTGCATAAACATCTGCTGACCTCATAAGACCCAAATGTAAAGAAAGTTTTGCAACATGAGGAGAATAAATCTAAGATGACTTCCCTGCCTTATTCTAGTCGAAGCATATTGGCGTCAAGCAGGAATGGAAATCAAACCACAAGTAGATAAGTCAGGCACCAACTGAATGCACCAAAAAAATGAAAGAATATAAGGTGAACGACCAGATGAGAAGGCAAGAAATGTTGAAAATGCATAAATATAGTTGCAAGTATAGAGACTTTCTTGAAGAACCTCATGTTGATGAGGATCGAACACAGGAATGGTTAAGGAGATGTGAATCCAAGCCAAGAGATGAAAGGTTAATATTGGTGGTCCAAGATAGTGGGCTGCGTACATGCTGGTTTACAAAGTCCATTGAACCTTTGGGATAAACAGAGAATTTATTTTATTTATTTATTTTACATTTGTTGACTGGGAAAGTCTGACTGGATATATGTCCATTTTCAGTGGAGGCCCGGGGAGATAAGCTCCAAATACAATACAAGAAATTTTGAATAAAAATAATAAGCAAATTAAAGAGAAATTTTATACTAGTAATACTCAAATTAAAAACTGTAAACACACTCATGTATACATTTTTTTTTACTACGGTCATAGGACATGACAAACAAGGGTAGGGAGATGTTGCTTATGCTAAAGAAAAATACTTTTGGAAGAGTTTGCGGAGAGAAACACCAGGAGGAATTCAGAAATTATAGACTTGAGTGTTAAACCAAGAGGTGCCAGTGTCAGTCAGGATTTGAGCATGGACATAGCCATTGTGATTTTAGGAAGATTTTAAGTTGTTTTTTGAAAAGTGGAGTGAAAGTAAGAGGATGTAAGTTCACTTGGTAGCTTATTCCAAGAGTTACCAATCGAATTAGTAAATAGGGAGCTACCAGATTTATTGTTAGATTTTAGGGTAGAGACAGGTAGTCTGTTGGCAGATCGTAAGGTAGCAAGATTTTGATAGCGGAAAATAAGGTTTCTGAGTATGGGAATATTTGAGGAATGATGCAGGATCTTGTGAATGATTGAGTTGCTGAAAAAGAAACTGGCTTTGCAGTTCAAGCCATCCTAGAAGTTTTATGTTTTTGCAGTTATGGGTACGATATGGGGTATCAGAGGCAAATCAGGCTATGTTGTTGTAAGCTGTGGCCAGATTATTGATATTGCTTTTGGAGAGGTTTGTAAAGATTGGGCAAGCATAGAGAAGAGTACAGAGTAGGTGAGTTTGGGCAATAGTAGTCCTGGCTGAAGGAGTGAGAAAAGGTTTAATTCTATATAGTGAACCAAGTTTTCTATTCACTGATTTGATAGTTGGTTGATATGGGTGTCGAAATTAAGATTGTGATCAATTATTACCCTCAAAATGTGGTGCCATTTTTAGATATGACTGTGAAGTTTATAGCGGGGGATTTATGAGTAAGGGTAAACAGTAGTAATTTAGTTTTTTTTATGGTTGAGGAGAAGACAGCGTTGATGAAACCAGTTTTCTTCTAAGGTAAATATTTTTTGGGTTTCGGCTTGAAGTTGGGAAGGAGAGGAGGAGGAACAGATTAAAGTTGAGTCATCAGGGTATTGTATGCAAGTAATTTAAGGAAGGGAGGTTTTCAGATCATTAATGAAAATGGTAAAGAGGAGTGGTCCCAAAATTGAACCTTGTGGGACTCTGAGAGTAATAGGGAGCAGAGATAACAGTTCATTGTCCCAGAGGACTGCTTGCTGTCTGTTTCCTAGGTAAGATTGAAACCATTTGATTGAGTATGTATCTAATGCGAGAGAATTGTGTGTTTATCAATAGTTCATGATTCACCATGCCAAATGCCTTGGATAGGTCAATAAAAATTGCAGAGGATAGGAGATTGTTGTTATGATTTTTATTTATACAGTCAGTAAAGGATAGGAGAGCTGTGGTGGTGCTATGATAAGGTCTAAAACCATGTTGGCAGTCAACTCGAAGGTGATTTTGTAGGACATGATTAAGAAGTTGGCGATGAATACATCTCTCCATAATTTTTGCTATAGGTGAGAGAAGGGCTTTTGGATGGAAATTAGAAAGTTCACTTGAGTTACCACCCTTGTGGAGGGGGATGATATGAGACACTTTCCAGATGTTTGGGATAGAGCATTCTGTAATGGTTCTATTAATTAAGATGGAAATGGGGAAGGCAAAAACTCCAGCTGCCAATTTTAGATATTCAGCAGGGAGGAGATCAGCTGAAGGGGTGCAAGGTTTGAGTTTCAGAAGTAGTGTGTGTATGAGAGATGTAGGAATGGGTTGTAGTTGTAATAGGGTTAGTGAATTAGATGACACAGGTGGGTTAGAGGTGGACACTGGTAAAGAATTAGAATGCTGGTAAAGAATTAGATAGAGAATGGACAGTTTCAGTGAAAAGTTTGTTGAAAGTATCAGCAATTTGGGTGGAAGACTGTTGGGTCAAATTAGAGGGGGGTAGGAGTTTGAGTTGCCAGGATGAAGTAATTTATTTATTCCAGACCAGAATTTTTGTGGGTTTTGATATTGGGTTTGTTGGAGTTGTTGGAAATATTTTTTGTCGAGGAAAATGGCTTTTTAGTGGCATTTGTAAGATGTCTAAAGTTTAAGTGATCAGTAGAATTTTTTGTATGTCTCCATTTGTCCCAGATTTTGTTTCTAAGTCGCATTTTTTGCCTGGTGTCTTTTGTGAGCCAGGGATCTTATTTGTTCTTAATTCTGATTGTATGAGAAGGGGCATGATGCTCCAGAATTTGTAGAAATTTATTGTTAAAATAGGAAACTGCTTCCTCAAGTGGTAAGTGTTTTAGGGGAGTCCAATTGCATGCTCTAAGAGCTCAGTTTAAAAGTTAAGTAGGTTTAGAGTTTTTTGTATTTCGGATGGTTCTGACATTTACTTGATTGGATATTGAAGTTTTTAGTTTTGTTATAAAGGTAAGAGAATGGTCACTGATCTCGTCGGGACGTATACCTGTTTTATGAGATCAGGGGTTACTGTTAACTAGTATCCAATCTAAAGTGGTTTGTTTATTGCTGGGTTTATGAGTTCTTGTAGGGTATGAGATGGTTTGATGAAAGCCATGAAGGTTTATTAGGGTAATAGGATTATCGGCAGTGCAGCTATTCCAGCCAATATTGAGATCACCAAGGAGTATGGTCTCTTGGAGGAAATTTGAGGAGAGCCAACAGAGGATATTTTCAACGGTATTAATATTATTACCTGGGGGGGTGTAAGAGCAGATAATATAGATGAATTTATTGGCATTAATTAAAAGGTTAGACATTAAGATTTCAGCATTGCTAGTTGAAGGATGTGTAAAATCGAGGGCAGAGAGTTGCAGCTCAGATTTGTGTATGTAGGTTTACAAAATGTAGGTTTTGTAAAACAGAATTGGAAGCAGTTGCACACCTCGTTGCTGGTTGTGACATAGTAATGGCAGAAGGACTGTATACTGAAAGGCATAATAATGTGGCAAGACTGTTGCAGTAGGGATTATGCAAACATTATGGTACTGAAGTGGTTGAAAAACAATGGAAACATGAGCCACAAAGCATCATAAAAATGATTGTCTACATCACATGGGATCAACCATTACCAACAGTTCAAATGATAGATACTAGAAAACCAGATAAAGTGGTCTATCAAAAGAAGACAAAAGTAGCATTGATCACAGAAATTGCCACACCCAGTGACTACATTGTCTTGCGTGCAGAGAAACAAAAGTCATAAAATATCAGGATTTGCAGGCAGAAACGAGAGCAATGTGGAAGAAAGATGTCCAGACAGTTCCAATAGTAGTAGGAGCAATGGGTCTTATAAAAAAAAGAATCTACAATCATATTTAAATATTTGCCAATACATGTGACTCCATACATATTGCAGAAGGAGTCATTACTGGGCACATTGCAGGTGCTGTGAAGAGCACTTCTGGCTGACATCAAAGATTGAAACAATACTAATTTCATGAGCTTAAATCATACTTTGACTTAGGAATGGGGTCCATTCCTGTCATGGTATTAGAAACCCAAAATATTTAGAGAAGTTTAAAAAAAAGCTGGGTATGAACCCATATATTGTCAGGTGGGTTGCAAACTGGCACACTGGTAGAAGTCATATGGTCAAAATAGGGGACTCCACCTCCTTAGCAGACCTGTAACCAGTGGTGTTCCCCAGGGATCTTTTCCGGGACCTGTACTGTTCAGAATCTACTTCTCTGAAGTACAGGCTAAAACTAAAGGACTGTGGCTGACAAAGTTTGCTGATGACTGCAAACTGGGAGTGATCATTGAAACCCCTAGCAATGTCAACATCCTGCAAGAAGGTCTTACGCAGACTAATGACTTGTGCCAAAGTCATGGTTGGTGATGCAGTGGTTAACATTGTTGCCTCACAGCAAGAAGTTCTCCGGTTCGATTCCCGGGTGGGATGCTTCTGTGCAGAGTCTGCATGTCCTCCCTCTGTTTGAATGGGTTTCCTCTGGGTACTCCAGTTTCCTCCCACATTCCCAAGACATGCGTTTGGAACCTTTCTCCCTGGGCCTCCACAGAAAATAGGCTTTGTCCTAGTCAGACTTCCCAGTCAACAAATGCGAAATAAATAAATGGTCTTAAACTTAATGCAAAAAAATGCATCATCATGCCCTTCGGCAAGGTTGATGTTCCTGCAAACTACCACATCAATAGCAATACCCTAAGCACACAGTCAGTGGTGAGAAATCTGGGCACACAGTTTGACAGCAACCCTAACTTCGATCACCATGTCTCCACAGTGGTAAGAAAGGCATTTTACATTGCTCATTTCATAAGTAAGGACATTGCTTCCAGAAAAAGAGGTTATAACCCCCCTGCACTTTTCCCTCATCAGGCCAATAATAGAGTACAATGCTCTCTTTGGTATGTTCCTTTCCAAACACCTGCAACAATTGGAGAGACCACACAGGTTCCTTACAAAGAAAATTCAGGTTCTTCAAGATCTGTCTTATGCGGATAGACTGAAATCATTGTCACTTTACTCTGTGTCATACAGACTGCTCAGAAGTGACCTGTGTCTTGTATATAGAGCAGTCTGTGACCCAGCTTTAATAGAAATGCTGCACATTTGCAAGTCAAATGGCACACTGGTCACTCACTCGAAGGACCTTAGCCTGGTATGTGACGTCAACAGAACTTGCTGGAGAGACAGATGTGTTTCACAGAGGTTGCCCCACCTTTGGAACAAGCTTCTTATTCATGTTAAACAAAGTCCCTCGTTGGCCCTATGTAAGCAGAATTTGGATGATTGAATGGATAACTGGAAATCCTCCCTTCCTGGGAGGTTACACCTGTGTTCCTCTTGGACAGGGGCTATAGGTGCTTATTTTAGTGTCTGCTTGATCCAGACACTCTTGGGAACACAGGTTAAACTTGGCTAGGCTTGTAAGGGCCCCGTCATTAGCCTAGTAGCCTCCTATAATCCTATGACATGAGTGAGCTCTCAGATTGTGTCACAAGGGTATAAGCCTAGCCTTAAGCATCATTCTACCTTCTCCAAAGATGATGCCACAATGCAAACAAAAAATGATTGATTTTAGCAATTGGTGTAGCTTCTAGAGTCAGTCCAAGGGGTTTCAGTATCTGTCAGCCTAGGAAGACATGGTCAACAGTCCATGCTGCTTTGCCAGAGACGGTCTGCACTTATCTCCTCTAGGCTTTTAGATACTGGCAAAGGCAGTAGCCACCCCTGTTGTGCCTTTTTTAGGCCATGTCAAAATAACCATCCTCCCAACATAACAAAATCCTCTGTAGATAAATTTAAGGTACTGCTGCTTAATGCTAGGAGGCTAAACAAGAAACTGCACTCCCTGGAAACACTCCTCAATTTGGAAGATGCTGACATCTGTGCATTCACCAAGAAATGGTTCAAAGGTGCAGAAGGCACCCCAGCTGTGCAGGGCTGCAATGCCTTCTATACGTTCAGACCACAAACTGAATGTGAAAGAATCAAAGGAAGGAGGTGTAGCCATCTTCATTAAGGATAAGTACACCTTGAGACTGGTCAAACAATATTACTCTCCTGAGCTACCTCATGTCCAGTTAACTGTAGGTAAAGCCCCCTACCACATCATAGCTAGCTATAGATCCCACACCATGAAACAGGAAATACATACCTGGACTTACTGGAGTCACTTGCCATACAGCCCAACACCTTACTTATGGGTGATTTTAATTATCCTACTATTGACTGGGAAACATACACAGCGACAAACATGCTGTCTCAGAGGTTATTGGACTTTGTGAATGCAGATGCTGTGAACAGCTAGGCAGCACACCTACAAGAGGCTCAAATGTCCTGGACATATAGTAGTCACTAAAATACGAGAGCATTGCACCCCCCCCCAACCCTGTGATGTCCTCCATGGTAAGATTGGACCATAAATCAGTCTCATTCAAAGTAATTATAAGACCAGATACCTCATCAAGCTCAAAAACACTTAAGAATTTTTCAAAGACAAATTACCTCCTGCTTAAGTGATGGTATAAGAAGTTAAAAGAATTTTCAAGGTCCCCTCAAATGCAGATAACACAGCCTTCTATGCAGAGGTGTACACCAATGGCCTGTATAACTACGTAAGCAGTTGTATAGAATCAGCTATACTTGACCAGATTAAAACCAGGTCTTGCCAGGAAAAACAAGCCACTCTGGTGGGCCCCTAGTATAAACAGGCTATACAACAAGAGAAAGAAACTAATGTCAAAGAACAAGAGGGAACTGACGTAGCAGAGGAAGAAATCCCTCTCTAGCTTAAACAAACAAATGAGAGATCTTATCAAGTCCTCCAAAGCTAATTACAAAGCAAAAAATATCCTCCCCAGCTAAGTATGATCACAAGGCATTCTTTAACTGCATTCAGAATCTAAAAAGGAATACCTAGCTACATGCTGAACTGGTTGTGGATTGCACCACCCATACTCAGCAGGAGGTAATAGCAAACCTGCTAGCTGACAGATTTGAAGCAAACTTCGCCCCCCTCCAGTCATCCCCCAAAGTATACCTGCCACCATTCCTCAGCCTATTATCTCAAGAGAGCAGGTTATCTCTGTGCTGTCCAAGACCAAAAACACAGTATCAGTGGTACTAGACAACATCCCAGGTTGCCTTTTAAACAACTTAAAACATGACCTAGCAGACCAACTTGAATCCCTGTTTAACCACAACCTGGGGGGACTGGCTGTGTTCCGGCAGAATGGAGGACAGCAACAATAATCCATCTGCACAAAGGGGGACCATCAACTGACCCTGGAAATTATAAGCCCATAAGCTTGATTAGTCTCAATTACAAGGCCATGGAAAGAATGTATGGACCTTATTAAAAAGGACATAGGTAAGCTCCAAAGTCTGGACCCAACTCAATTCTGCTTCGTTAAAGGTAGATCACGCCTGTTAAACATGGTTGACTTCTTCAAGAAAGTCACCGCGGCCCTGAATGAGAGAGAAGAGAAAGACAGTGCATATCACCTATCTTGACCTAGCCAAGGCATTTAACATAATCCCCCACACAGGTATTATAGAGAAACTCTCCCAATTGGGAATTAATCCCTACAGTACCAGATGGGTAGCTGACTGGCTCACTGACAGGACAGATACTGTCAAAGTGGGAGACTTGACCAATAGCAAAAGACCAGTTACCAGTGGCGTACCACAGAGTTCTGTGTTGGGCCCCTTACTGTTCAGAATTTATTTCTCAGAAGTCCAGGCAAACTTGGACAGCCTGTGTTTGACCAAGTTCACTGAAGACTGCAAATTAGGAGCAGTCACTGAGTCCACCAACGATGTTAATATAGTGCAAACAGGGGTAATGCATACAAATTATTGATGCCAATGCCACGGATTAAAGCTGAATGCAAAAACATTTGCATTATTATTCCATTTGGGAAAGATGACATCCCTGCTAATTACATTATCGACAGTCCCCCCAAGTGTAGACCCAGTGGTACATGATCTGGGTACTCAGGTTAATAGCAATCTGAACTTTTGACCACTATATATTCGCAGTAGTAAGGAAATCCTTCTATATGGCACAGCTTAAAAGTAAAGGCATCACATATACATCTAAGTATGTTATAATTCCATTATACTTGGCCCTTATCAGACCAGTAACTGAGTACTGTGCTCCTTTTTGCATGTACCTCACCAGACCACTGCAGCAACTGGAGAGACTACAAAGGTTTTTCACCAAGAAATTGCAAGGTACATAAAACAAGTACAAGGAAAGACTGAGAGACTTGTCATTGTATTCTGCCTCCTGCAGGTTGCTGAGGGGTGAACTGTGGCTGGCTTACAGGGCAGTCTCTGACCTGGCCCTGATGGAAATGCTACACATTCTTAAATCAAACTGCGCGAGGGTCGCTCACTCCAGGGGACTTAACCTAGTCTCTGACATGAACAGGTCATACTGAAGAGAAATATACTTCTCCCAGAGACTGCCACTTCTCTGGAACAAGCTTCCAATTCATGTGAAACAGAGAGCCCCTCTTTGACCCTCTTCAGACACAACCTAGATCAATGAATGGGTGACCTGGGGTGGCACTCATGTCCCTCCTGGACAGAGGAAGTCAGTATTAACTACCATAGACCCTTATCTTTGCGAACTTCATTCACCTGACCATCGACAGTTGGGGCAGCTCGGGATAAATATGGCTAGGCTTGTAAGGGCTTTGGAGCCATTAGCCTAATAACCTTCTATGAACTCCTCTCTGTCTTGTATTTGTATATTAATCTCTGTTTCTGTTCTGTGTTTTATGACTTGCTGTACATTTTTCACTTGCCTTGGGCCCAGGTTATTGATGAAAAAGGTCTTGGGGCCAGTTCATTTACACTTAGATGGTTGTCAAATGAATGAATATGTTTAAAAAAAAAAAGGTTCTGCTGCTGCAATGATGCATACCTGCATGCTGTGTGGTCATGTGCTACTGTATCACTGAATCCAGTTTCTTGTTTCATTTGTTTTGTCTTTAATGTGTCCCTTCTGATAGGCAGAACCATTATGAAAAATAGTATTTATTTTTTCCAATAGATATTTTAACTTTTTTTTTCTGTGTTTGTGCAGGGATTGCAATGGGTTATGCTAACTTCGGAAGAAATTCCTTCACGTATCATTGCATTAACAGGCAAGAGAGGTCGCCCACGTAACACAGGTAAACCACAGCTGAAGGAAATTTTGAAAGTGAAACGTAGAAGGGGGAGGCCCGCAAAGGTCAAACTGGTTGATTTATTGAGCAAAGCAGATATTAGACTCCTGAAGAGACTTCAGTCTCAAGGTGAGACACAAGTTTTAAAATTGTATCATATTTATGTGCATTTTATGTTGACCATTTTTGTAAACCAAGTATGAATCCTCAGTGGAGCTGTTAGCTCTGATATGATGATTATAGCATTCTGCTGTATTGTTTTAATATATAGATTTTTTTTTTGGCTTCTGCCTCCCCCCCCTTTCCCACCAGCCAGCCTTCATCCCAGTTGTCCTATACATTTGTCCGTTTCCCCATTGTCCAAGAACACTGGAAGAGACAGGCAAGAGACAGATTGTGTTCATTATCCATCAAGGTATAATCTTTTTTTTTATGTATACATCATTTACTTCCTCCCTCCCTGTGGATGTTGGTGGGTGCACTTGCAAAACAGGGCTTGCAGTGAGAGGCCAGTGAGGTTGGTGAGTTAGATATCTGTGAAAACATGCACATGTGTTTCAGACACATTCTAAATCTATTTGCAGTGCTGTTGTACTGCTCGGCCCATCCTTAACTCATTTTGCAGGTCATCATTGGGTGGCAGTCACATAAATGGCAGAGGCAAATTTCCTTTCTTTATGATGGTCAAGCTAACCATATTAGCTCACAACTGCTCCTTCATGGTCAACTTCTCTGGTACACAGACTGACTAAGAAATTCCAGGTCACTGGAGCTGCTGCCAGTGTACTATCTTTGTGTGCTCTGGAGGTGACTATTTTTGCTGTAGTCTTAATAGCTGTTGAGAATTCATACAGATTAATCTGCATGAATTGACATTAGAGGCCCTCTGTGGAGGGTAACTTTTGGGATTTCTTCTGATATCGCCAGCTCAACACAGTTCTTTTTTTGACATTTTTTACCTTTGCTGTTTATCAGTCAACTGCCCCTCCTGGCCAGTCTGCCCATTTTATTCCCCCTCACTGCTGTGAGAGTCGACTAGGAGGGGCCATCATTTAGACAGTCACCAGAGGTGGTTCAAGGGATTTTATCTTTTATGCTTATGCTTAGCTGTGCAGAGGAAGGGGAACATGCAGTGAGCTGACCACACTGGTGGTCTCCTTACTTTCACAAGGGACATTACCAGCAAGCAACCTTGCCCCCAACCCTGAAGTATGTGAAGAGGTTCCCAGATCTCCACCAGGAAAGTTGCACCTCCTCTATGTGCTCCCCCTGCAAACCTTCCCCCCAGAAGAGGCACACTGGTACCAGAACTGCTATTGGAACCCCAGTCCTCTGGGTCACATTCAGAGTTCTGGCCCTCTGTGCTAGGAAGCTAGGCATCTGAACACATTTCTGAAACTTTTGTAGGTTCCATTCTTTGAGAGTGTACACTTCTTTTTGGTGTACATCACTAAGTAACATGCCAAGGTGGGGACAGTGCACTTATTCCCTGTGCTGTACATTTGTTTTCTTCTTACACAGTGTGCATGTCAGTCCTAACTTACATGTCTGTAAAGTATCCATGTGCAATGCCTAAACTGCACAAAGTTAAAAGCCAGGATCAACATCTATATTACTTGTACTGCCTGGTGGAGAAGCACATAGTTTAAAAATTGTCATTGGTGTTAGTATGTCCATCCTGCCACCCATGGAAATGAAAGAAGCTCAAGATCTTTATCAATGCCAAGAAGATGGTGGCTTTGGGGGTACAAAGTGTGGGAGCCATCAAAAGAGGGGGTCTTTTGCATGATCCTCTATGACTTGTATCATCTGAAGAAGGTAAGTGATCAGTAGACATCTGAAGCTTTCTCTGCTGAAGAGCATGTCAGCGATGGCCTCCCACTCCATTTATGGTGCTAGCTCCCTCTACTGTCATATTCACATTTGTTGATGGCTGATGCTGCAAGGCACAAGAGATATGTACCTGCCAATGACTTTGTGATACTTACCACCTTGTCACTATCAAGTTTCACGTATTGGAGAATTTGGAATTTGAATGAACATCTCGGTCTTGTGTAGAACATGTTCTTGAGCCCAGTAACAAAAGCACAATGGTTGAACTTGAGCTTGAGGTCATTGTTTAACTGTCCTCCTTCTGACATGAGGAAGGCTTGTTGGCTTGAATGCAGGAAAACCCCTTAGACATGTTTGCAGTAGATGGTTCCCCCAGCGGTGTATATGTTGAACATGGGCAATGCTGTTCATTGGGTGTTGGAACAGTGACTCAGAGTGTACCTTGACACTCATTCTAGGCACTATGCAAGCCTGTCATATCCGATTGTTGTCACCTGTGTAAACTGCTCTAGATAAGACCCCTTCATTCAACTCTCAGCTCCTGCCTGCTGTAGCCTTGTGCCTAAAGTAAGTTTAATTTATCCCTGCATTAGCTAGGAATGGGGTATATTTTTTGTCTCAATCATCTCCCCTTAGCAAGGGGATTGTGAATAAGGTCCTTATATTGGAATCTGAAGAGAATAATAAGATTTCCCCTTGTTTGAGTAAACCTTTTATATGCATAATTCCAAATGATGCACGTAAATAGCATTCCTGATTTGTCACTTAAAATAAAAAGGCTAAAGCTTTTTTCATACTTTTTTCTCTCCATGTCACTGCTGACAATCAGCCCTCGTGTCAGCCGAATGACCCATGTTGATAAGAGATCACTGAGGGAGGCTGTCACCTAGTCAATATTCTAGGTTATTACTTAGCTTAAAACCTGGTACCCCTCTCAGTATCCTGACATGCACCTATTCTCATGATGTTAACCCAGTGACCCATGTACTCATCCAAACGTGCACTACATCTCACCTGCTGCTAATATGCCAGTTGGTGTGTGTTCAAGCCTTGACCATAATGCTGCTACCTGCTGATATGCTCACCTTTGTAGGGTTCCAGTAGTGCATTGGGGTAGCTTGCTTTCTACACTCCAGGATGAGTGAACTTGTATCAGTTTTTCACATTTACTTTTCTTAGCCAGCTTGTCCATGGCCCAGACCATTAACTGATTCCATGTAATTTAGGACACAGTATTTCCCTCTGTACCCCAAAGTTAACTAGGGTAAATAGCTATTTGAAATTTGTTGCTATATACAAACAGATCAAAGGTCAGCCTTCAGTCCTATACAGTTCATTTATTTATTTGTATTTGTTAACTGGAATAGAGACTTCATCTGTAGGCATCTTTTTTCAAGATCAGCCCAGGCACATGGCCTGGTTAAGTAATCTGGACAGTCTCACTTGACTTTTGCCCCGCCTCCCTTTCAGATACATTCTTTCAATGCTTTATTAATTATTGTGTATAACTTTTCTTCTGGTTGATACAAATATGCCTGATCAGTATATAAAATTGAGGGGACTAAAAACATTTTCACTGCTTGTATATTACTAGCCATATCCATAAACAAGAGCATCCAGTTTCACATTTTTTGTATTATCTTTTGTTTAGACTCTTCCCAGATATCCTTAGCTGCCATAACAGAAACCTTTTTAATCCATACTTCTAAACACTTCCTTATGTCCCCATAAATATATAAACACTTTATAATCATGTTTTAAAATTGAAATGGGTCTATACGAGGCTGGGTCAGACTGATCTTTACCCTCTTTGAGTAATACAGACACCAAAGCTTTCATGCAGGATTATGTTCTTCTCTTCCTTTTAAAAATACTGTTAAACAAAATCTTCCAGATCTTTATCACTTTTTCCCTCCTGACTTCCACAGGATTACTATATGTTCCTGGAGACTTGCCTGCTGATTGATTATACATCATCGTTTTTATCTCATCTCTTCATATCTGTAACTATTAGTTTTTGAGACTCATTTACCTTTAACCTTGGCATAATTAAGTCTTAAATAAATGTTTCTGTTTGTGCTCTTTGCTGGTCTCCACATCCAACTTCTTTGTACACATTTTAATAAAATTTCCAAAATATCTTTAATATCTCTACAGGATCTCTGGTTGTTTTTTTTTTTTTTTGTCTGTTTGTTTGGTAACAACCCTTTCAACTTTGTGTCTAATTCACTGTTCTAAAAGTTTTTGTGCTCCAAATTTGCTATCAAAAATAGTTGCTTAACAACAATTTTTCTTCACTTATCCATATTATGCAAATATTCCATTTTTTTCTCTGTAGCATTCTGCAGTTGCTCTTAAGGTTCTTCTTGTTTTGCAATACTTTTTTGTCAGCCCCTCTAAATAATTCATATTACTTCATAGCCATTTCTCTTTCTCTTTTATTTCAATACCTTCTGAAGAAATTTCTGTTTTCCTTAATAACTCTCGAATAATTTCCACTACCCATTCCTTAAATTCACCTGTTTTTAACAGGTAGGTGGGAAAGCACCAGTGTCTCAGTTTTACTTCATTATCTTGCATTTTTATCTTTATTAGTGCATGATCTGAAATATTTATTAGAAAAGTTAAAGGTTTCAATTAAATGTGCAAGTGCATATGAAATATAATTCTGGACAGCCTAGCCCAGTTATACCTTGATGAATAATATGTAAATTCTGCCAGAGGTCCTGCTAATGAATTCACATCTTCCATATCTAACATCTTAATAAATATCTTCAGAAATATGCTATCTTTTTTTATATTTTCCCATTTGGGTCCCCCTGCTTTACACCCTCAGTGTTGCAAATCAAGTTCTAGTCCCCACCTATAGTAATATTCCCTGCTGAAAGCTGATTATTTCTCCCAAACTTTTCTTAAGCTCTGTAATAGCAGTTTCTGGTGGAATATAAATACATGCCAGTATAATTCTCCTCTCATACTCCCGCAAATCTACTGTTATTGTCTTTTTCCTTCTTGTATCACTGCTGAAGCCCCTCTAGCAATTAGTATTATTATTCCCCATTTCCTTTGTCCCTGATATTCTGTTAATTATCCACACTGAAATTCTTTTTTTGCCAAATCCACATGCTTATTTCTTTCTAAATGCATCTTTTACAGCATTACTATTTGCACTCTGCATTTCTTATTATAATTCACTATTTCTTTTTTGTCTATATCTGTAGGGCCATTTACATTCCAAGCTGCAGTGAACAGAGTAACCATTATGTTAAAAAGGTGTATTGTTCCCACTTGTTATACATGACAGTTTTTTTTCAGTCTGTATTTCCAACTTTTTTCTTACATGCACACACTAATGTTTAGCAGACTGATAATTTATGGAAATTGTTTCTTCTCATCTCCATTTGAATCTGTCACATTTCTCGGGACGTTTTGTTTTAATCAAAACTCTCAAACAAAAAACAAAATACATTTTCAGAATACCTTCATCCCCTATTGACTTAGAACAAACACACAAAACTATGTGCATTTTTAACAAATGAAGTTAACCCTCCAGATCTGGATAGTTGCCCTAAATCGGCAGCTGCACAGGCAGACATAACATAATCTGAAATTAAGGTTCCCCATGCTAAAGTGCATTTTACAGCCTGTGTTTCCACTTACACCATTTACTCTTCTTTTCTGGTCTATACTCCCCCTCACAGATGTGAAAAACAGCTTGTATGTTTTCAGTAAACATTAACTTTTAGCCCTAAGAAAAAAAATGCACTGGGTATGTTTAAATAAAAATAAATTGTGCACTGTCGTATTAAAACTATTAAAAGGATTGTGGCTGCTGGAGAGGCTGTTTCTTATTCACTTCCTGTAATTTAAACTTTAGTTTTCACTGAACTTCTTGTCATTGTACCTTTACATTTTGCATTTCCTTCTGCAAAGAATGCTCAGAACTCTGAATATTAATTGCTTGTACCTGCAGACAGCTTGTCTCCTTGTAAAAAGTAGTCAGCAATGAAAAAAAAAAGTTAACAACTTACAGATGCTTGAAGGAATCTCTCTAAATTTTACTCAGAACAGAATGTACAAAGTTCCCCTGGCTGACTGCCTTCAGCTGCAGACTTCTTGACTCACACCAAGAATATTGATAATGGAAAACAGCAAATAAATGTCATTGCTGATGCAAGAAAATTAGCATATTTCATGGCTTTCATCATTTTGTCTTATTTTTCAAGCCTATGTGCTTACAAAAAACTTGTTCATAGTTTAAGCCAAGGACATTAATGTAGACATCCACCCTTTGAAAAACAATGGTGTTGATTGTTTTGGTTCTACATATAATATAATCAGTACATTTCTACACCACATCCCAGCAGCACATATCACCGCATTACATTAACTTAAATTTGCTTCTATTCAGCCTGTCTTCTGTTGCTTTTACTGTATTTCTTACAACCAGAAAAAATGTTTATCATCTTTAACACACATACATTATTCACTAAAAAGACTACCCTCATGCACTTAAAATACCCCTAACTGCACAGTATGCAAAACTACTAAAAGCAACAACTGATGAGTGACTGTGGGTCTGTGAAGATTTACCCATGGTTGCTGTGGTTTTATCAGGAGGGCAAACACATGAGCCATCTACAAAAATAATTAGATCTGGCTTCTGTAAAGCAAAGTTTTTTTTTTTTTTTTTAAGTCTAATCTAGAAGAAAGCATATTGTTAGTAACAACTGTACAATCATGAGGATCTCCTTTGTTTGCTGTGGGGATTAAAGAAGCAGTGTTAAATGATGGGTATCAAACAATCTGTAAGGAAAGATTATTAATCAAAGACAATTTTTATTTAGGCAGTTGTGCAGATAGATCTTGTGTTTTAGTCTTTAATAAAAAACTTCTACAGAATGCAGAATTGCCATGCAAGTCTCGTGCCCGAGAGTCAGTACAGCTGCAATATCTACTAACCGCACTGTCAGCCACTGCCCTAAGGCAGTGGTGGAGAGCTGCAGCTACAGGATCAAGATTCATATTAAAATAAGCAACAGGTCTAAAACTATAATTTCTGTGTTGTGTTAATAATCCCAATGCTACTTTTCTTTCACTAAAAAATAAAAATCTTTTAGAATAATCTGACAACCGAAGTGCAGGAGGATTTAAAAGTGATGTTTTCAATTGTACAAAAGGTTGTTTATGATAATCTTGCCAGGGTAAAGGTTCAGGAGTATTTTTCTTTAAAAATTCTAATAGAGGTTTCACTACTTGTGCATAATTAGAAATCCTTTATCAACAGTAACCTGTTAATCTTCCCAAAACTCGCAATTGTTTTAATGTAGTACAGTTTGTATTGCAGCAAAACATGAAGGTAAAATCGGTCAAGCAACTTCTGAAATAAGATATCCCAACTGCTGAACCTGCGATTTCCATAACTGCAGTTTGTCTCTGTTAACTTTGAATTCTAATTCTGCTGAGTCACAAGAAAAATATCATCATTTTTGCAATCATGTGGAGTTTTCAAGGTTAGAAGCATATCTTCTACATATTGAATCAAAGTGGATCCATAATGAAATTTAATCTTGTCTGTTGTTCATTTCTCTAGAGAAAAGGGTGGGAGATTATACATATCCTTGTGGTAATCTAGCCCAAGTGTAATACTATCCTGTATAAGTAAATGTAAACAGATATTGGCTATCTGGATATATAGGGATAGAAAATAAATAAGTTGAAATGTCCATCACTGAGAAAGTTATAACTTCTTATAGGATAGAGCTCTATACTTTTTCAGGATTAGGAACAACTGGAAATGTTGGTATTACCACAGCATTCACTGCACACTTGTTCAAATCTGTATGTACTATTCTGTAGTTTCCTAAATGGGTAAAATAGGAATGTTACAAGGATTGCGAGTTGGAACAATAATACCTTGTTGCAACAAGGTAGAAACAACTGGTTTGATTTATTTTTGTCTTCTTCCTACAAATGATACTGAACTACTGTAGGCAGGTGCTTACAAGGTGTTATGTTATATGCAAAGGTTCTGTGTGTTTTATGAGCCCTACTTCATTTTCATGTTTGTCCAGAGCTGCAGAGGGATTGCATTTAATTTCTCCATAGCAGTGTCCTCTTCATTCTGCTCTGATGTTAAAATGGCAAAAATGGTATCTTCATCTGTACAGACAGTATTTGAGTATTATCCTAAAGATTCATTAGGAACATCTTGAAGTACACCATCAGGTGTGTAATGAAGTTTACGCAGTAAATCTCTGCCTAACAGATTTAGAGGTACTGAATTTCCTACAGTAAAAGCATGCTGATGTTGAAGTGGACCAATTTGAATAGGAACTGACTTAGTTTTTGGACAGTCTAAAGGAACTCCAGACACTCCCCTATCTTGAATCGTATGTTTGGAAAGTGGAACGTGTTCAACATTTGCTAAAGCAATCATAGATCTAGTAGCTCCTGTATTGATGAGGAATTGAATAGATGGATTCTGTACTGTAACAGTGAGAAAAGGATCATCCTGGTCAATTGGTACCAAGGGAAACAACCATGGTTCCTGCTTATGGCTGGCCTAATGATTTTGCTGCTACATTGGTGGCTGCCAAGATGCGTTCCATATAGGACAGGACCATTTGTCAAACTTGCTTACTGTCCAGGAAATGGACACTTATTTTGTCAGTACCAAGTTTGACCACAGTTAAAACATGCATTTAAATCTGGTGCACCTTGCGGTGACCATGGTGAGTCGGGGATAATAATTTTGCTGATATTCTCCAGGGAGTTGCTGAAAAAATTGGAATCTACCTCTTCCCCCATGATTTCTTCTTCCCCTTTCCCATCCTTGGGAGTTGGTATTGAACTATTTAAACTGAATATCTACTAATTTTTTTGTTGTTCTTTTTCTTCGCTTTGTTTATCTGCTGCATGTTTTGCATGATTTACAATCTCATGAGTACATAAACTTGGCCAATTCAAACAAAACTTTTTCATCTGTTCCTTTATAGGTGGTAGCAAGCACTCTACAAAAACAGCTGACAACTCCCTGGCCCGTGCACCTTCTGCAGGCTCATGATGTCCAAAGAAGGCTTTAAACTCATCTATCGTGGGTTGTAAATACACATTGGTAGATTCATTCTCCTTCTGTACAATAACTTTGATTCATGCCTAGTTAAGGGGTGGGGAGTATGCTGTAGTAGTGGCTTTCAATAAGTTTATTTCTAGTCACTAGAAATCCATCATTGGTATGTGTTGGAATGCTGTCGCCTATGTTCGATTTATACCTTATCTTTCTAAAAGTATCGGGAGGTGTGGAGGTTTTTTAGTACAGCTGTCAGGTCTTCAACAGTAGGGTTTTGAAACGGTACACATCCTAAGATTTTTGCATATTTTGCCTTGTGTTTGAATGGAATGGAGAGAATCTAAATCTAAAAATCTACTTTAGTCCATGGCTATACTACTCTTATAGTAGGTTCAGCCTCACTATCCCTAGCTGCTGCTGGATTTGGAAGTTCTTGTAAGGGGTGCATTTGTGTAGGAGGTATGTTAGAATCAGTGGAAGAGTCAGAATCTGTCTCTTCTCCTGCAGTTTCCTTAGCAGGGGATGTCTTCTAATATTCATCCCCATCTATAACAATCAGAAATTGGATAATGTGTTTGATCTTGCTTAAAATATTACTTTTGATGATGAACTTTTACTATGAAATCTTTGCAATGTTCCCACATGTTTAACATTAGTTCCATATTTGTCTGTGATACAACTGATTACCTGTATGCATTAACATTTAATCTGAGGGTGTTTGGTGGGTACTGAATGACATTGCTGTCATAGTCTAGTATTAGAACAAGCATTTAAATGTGGTGCACTTTGGGGTGACCATGATGTATCAGGGGGATAATAAGTTTGCTGATATTCTCCTGACCCAGAGTGACAATTGGAAGCGTTGGAAGTGACGGGCTGTATCTGGAGAAGTGGTAGTTGTTTCTACAATATTTACCTCCATCTGCCCTCTCTGGGAGAGACAACTGTCAGCTTCTTAAGGTATGGATGGGTTGTAACGTGGAGGGGGTGCAGAAGGTCACAGAGACCAGTCATGATGATTTGGCTGTGTGACTAATAACTCTGTCTTACTAGATATATATCTCAGGAATGGAATTTCTTATTTGCCCATTTTGATAATGTTCTTACTGTTCTATTAGTTACCTGCAGCTGTGACTTTAATGTAGCAGAGTTGTGTTTTAAGCTTCTAACTACAGATTCCTTTTCCTTATTTTCAGCTTTTTCTTGCCAGTCATTAAAAGCTGACCAACAACAAGCTGGTGTCTTGTTACCCTTTGTTTAAATGCATTTTTTAGATTTTCTTATGTAAAGTACCCTTTTCCAGAAACTTAAATCATTGTGATTTGTAGTGAGCTCAGATCATTTTACCAAATAACTACAGCTGTCTCTTCCTTACTTAGTAAACATGTACCTGCCTGGAGTCTCATATTTCTGCTCTTTTAAACCACTTGTGCTGACACCCATCATAAAAACCCTCTCTCATACCAATGGGATAGATAAAGGGTTGCCACTTTTCATTGTGGCCAAAACAGGAACAAAGCCATACTTCCTTGCACCTCCCTAACCCTGCCCATCACCTCCCATCTCCCCACCCACTTCTTGACTATTTTGTGAAATCATAACTTCATCAGGAAGAGGAGGAACGTCCTCTTTTTCCTGGATTGTTACACAGTCACATTGCAGCTTTTCTTGAATAAAAGCAGAGATTTTACAAACTATGACAGTCTGTTTTTCAAAACAGGACACTGGAGTTTGTACTGTTTTCTGGACTACTGGACAATCAGTTTGATTTCTGTAAAGTCCGGAAGAAAAAAATAGGTGGCAACCCTAAATAGATATGCAAGTATAATTAGGGTCAGTCACATTCCCAATGACAGAATTCTCTATGTTCCTTTTCAGAGTATTTCATTAGAACCTGCTCTCACTCCTGAGCAGGATATTCTGTCCTTGTGAGAAGGATACTCTGTCTTTGTGACAAGGATACTCTGTCCTTGTATATACTGATTTGACCCTACTAGCACTCAATTAAATAACTAAATGCTGTTAGTATGTGTGATTCTACATGCATCCGATTTCCCAGATGCATACAATTTACCTGTTCACATACAATCGAAACTAATGAAGAAAGTTTTAGTAAAGCTTACCTGTAGAGACTTTAGACTTTGCTGAGATTTTAAAATTTAATATTGACACATCAGAAACTTGCCTGACCGAAACCGTGTCATTTTTGGGACCAGTGGCAATGTCTAATGCAGCAGCATAGATATAGTTCGAAAATCTGTGTAAACACATCAGCAAACTGTTAAAGTAATAAAGAAACATGGGGAGGATATATGTATGGCTCCCAAATATGCAACAAAGTCTAGAAGGTTTAGAGTTTTTGTTTGGAAGTGTTTGCATAAGTATTTTTATATCCCAAGCAAACTCCAAAGAATTTTTCCTCATGTAGATTGTGAATGTTGGAGGTGTGATGGGGGAAGAAAGAAGTAAGTGGCAACATATTTTTGGGAATGTAATGAGTTGGCAGACTTCAATTCAATTAAAAAGTAAAAACGAACCTCAGAGGGTCCACAATAAAGCGTAAGGACACCTAGCACCTGGTTACTTCAGATGTTTAATAAGGATATTCTCTCCACAGTATAAAACAATACAGCACATTAAAGCTCCGTAGAGACAGTACGTTTTCGTTTTAAAACTTCATCAGATGTGGGCTGGTTAACATACTGCAAGCATTTAAAGGCTTGACAATCAAGGTTGGTCCAATCAAAACACATTATTCAAGACATATCAGTTAAAGCTGATTTAAAAAAAAAACATTAAGACCAAGGTAAAAGTAATCAAAAATAATGCAAATAAAAAATGCAAATAAGAAGTGAAAGATACACTTGATGTATAACTGCAGAATCTCCCCATAAATGTTGAAACAGACCTGTTAATTCATTAAAACTGCTATAATTTAAAAAAAATAAAGCATGTAAAATCACAATGACATTCTCGGAGACCCTGATAGGTACACTAGTAGTTCCAAAAACGAAATCAACATAGCTTATGCAAGGATAGATACAGTTCTGGATGATTTTATACACAGAAGGTCTAAATAACAGCAACATTTTGAAATATTTGAAAGTGGAAAAACCAAGAATACCCACTATATTTGGGATTCCTAAAATACACAAGAATGGGATGGATCCACCGCTTAGACCAGTTGTTTCAGCAGAAGGGTCTAAAACTTTACCTCTTGCAAAATACATAGACTCTGAGTTGAAAAATATATGGCTAAAACATAATAACATTCTTAAGGATTCATGGGACTTTTTAAGGAGTGTGAAACAGGATATATACACGGATCATATTTATTACCTTATTATTGACATAGTGGAATTATTTTCCTGTATTCCACTGGAGGAAGGAAAGGAAATGTTAGAATAATTAATTTTCGAGGAAGGCAGTTTAACACTTAATGAGTGCATTGTGATTGTACAGTTATTGGATTTGGTTTTAAAATACAATTTTTTTTATTTTAAAGGAGAATATTTTCGCCAAATCAAGGGGGTGGCCATGGGGACAGCTTGTGCCCCTACATATGCAAACTTGATTTTAGCGAAATGGGAAGAAAAATGGGTGTTAGATTCTGTATTTAGTTCAAAATGGTCTTTATACAAGCGGTTTCTGGATGATATTTTTTATATTTTGGAATGCACCAAAGGAGGAAATTAGTAATTTTATAGAGTTTCTGAGTAATAGTACCGGTTTCTTGGAATTTACACACAAAATAGATGAAGAAAAACTCAATTATTTAGATATTGAGATATATAAGGAGGACTATAAATTTCACTCAAAAGTGTTTAGGATAACAACTTACTCAAACTCTTATTTGCACTACAATAGTGCCCACCCAGTACACCAGAAAATGAATTTGGTTAGGGGACAATATATTAGATCATCCAGAATGACCTCAAACAATGAAGACTTTATTGAAGAAATGAAAATCTTGAACCAAATGTTTAGGAAAAGAAATTACCCAAGTGCCTTAATTGAGAAAGTAGAGAAGGAAGTTCTAGAAGGAAGAGAAGGGAAATTCTGCCCTATTTTGGGTATTAATGAAGAAAGTATTGAGCAACATGTGAAAACGGATGAGGGGTTCAATAGGGCCCTGGTTATAGAATTCAATGCAAGTTCTGACTTAGTTAAAAGTATAATAGAAAAGGAATGGGATAGATGTATTTCCATCACGGACTTAGAATAACTAAGGAAAAGTTAAAAGTGGTCTATAAGAATTCTAGTAGTTTAAAGAATTTATTGGAAAGGAATGGTACAACAGGAACAGGTGGAAATAGCATAAGAAGAAAAGGAACATTTAAATGTGGGCATTGTGCCCAATGCCCGTACATTCTCAACAAAGAAACCTTTACTTGGAATGTAGAGAAATTATATTAGAGGGCAAAACATATAGTAACTGTGAAGATACAGAGATAGTGTACCTAGCAAAGTGTGCTGTCAAGCATTCTATGTTGGAAAAATGGAGCGCAAATTAAAAAGAAGAATTTATGAGCATTTATATTAAGTGCAGAATAAAAAAGAAACAAATGCACTTTATAAACATCAAACAGAATGCTTGGGCGCAAATTATTTATTTTTTGTATTAGAGAAGGTGAAGAAGGACAAGAGGGGTGGTCTCTGGGAAGAAACAATCGAATACAGAGAGCTCTGGTGGCAAGTAACTTTGCAAGCCAACAGGTGGCCAGGGCTAAATGACTGTATTTCAATAGCCCCTCTTCTCAAACTAAGGGCTGCTAAATTATAAAGCTCTTGAATATGAATTTGTGTACTGTCGTACTAGCCTTTGATCCTATGATCCAAATTTTTGGTTGCTCTACTGGATTTTTAAATAAAGAAATATGAATATTTATAAGGTATTAATTATATATGCTTTTACATATGTATTTATTATACTGTTTTTTATTTTTATTTTGAAAGTAAAGTAATTGTCTATTAATGTATTAACATGTTATTAATCTTGTAACTGTATTAGTTTTTATCCATTTTTAAACAATATAAAGTCAAAAGTTTTTTTGAACTCTGGTACATGCATTTACCACAAGATTATGCTATTCATCAAGTTACCATGGCCTTGTGTGCTCTTTATAGTCAGTATTCATGATGATATTTTATTTTTTTAAATTATAGTAGTTTTAATGAATTAACATGTCTGTTTTAACATTTATGGGAAGATTCTGCAGTTATACATCAAGTGTAGCTTTCATTTCTTATTTGCATTATTTTTGATTACTTTTACCTTGGTCTTAATGTTTTTGTAAAATCAGCTTTAACTGATATGTCTTGAATAATGTGTTTTGATTGGACCAACCTTGATTGTCAAGCCTTTAAATGCTTGTAGTATGTTAACCAGCCCACATCTGATGAAGTTTTAAAATGAAAACATACCGTCTCTATAGAGCGTTGATGTGCTGTATTGTTTTATACTTTGGAGAGAATATCCTTATTAAACATCTGAAGTAACCAGGTGCTAGCTGTCCTTATGCTTTATTGTGGACTCTCCGAGGTTCTTTTTTACTTTTTATTTCGTTTCAGTGCTTTGCGGACCTTTTTTGGCTCATTTGTGGAGACTTTAAAAATTCCCTACAGACTACTCTGTCAAAAATACTAGGTGAACAAATTTGTGTAACTAAGGAAATTATTTTTGAGCTGGTATACAGGATCTGAATTGCCTATGCATAGTAAGACCCTGCTAAGCTTAATTGTGGTAGCTGCCAAAAAAGCAGTTACTAGGAAATGGAAATCAAAGTCTAAACAACCATATCTGAAGTAGTGAATATAGTAAGAGAGAGAAATGAACTGGAATTGAGATCTTTAGAAAATGGTAGGAGCAAATTACATAGACAAAAATGGGAATTGTGGGAACAATACATGAAGATTGAGGTTTAAGGGAAGGCAGGAATTTTGTGAGCTATGTAATGCTGGATTGACAGTGATTGTACAGAAGATTATAGGTGATGTATAATGTTTCTGAGAATATGTCTGTATGGTTTATTTTCATTTATATTAATTTATGATTGCTTATGATGTAAACTTTGATTTCCATTTTCTAGCAGTTGCTGTTTTGGCAGTCAGCAGAATTAAACTTAAGGCCTTACAATGTCTAGGCAATTCTGATTCTGTGTCTTAGTTCAAAAGAATAATTTCCTT
This sequence comes from Protopterus annectens, assembly GCF_019279795.1. Lineage (NCBI taxonomy): Eukaryota > Metazoa > Chordata > Ceratodontiformes > Protopteridae > Protopterus > Protopterus annectens. Next base: position 905,524,659 of record NC_056743.1, on the reverse strand, counting down.
AGTTACCGCCATTTGTTCACCCAACATTTCTGACAGAGAATTGTGTAAGTAATTTTATAAATCTGTCAACTTCTGACGCTCACAATAAATATATTCCCACGTACCTCTTTCTTCATCATCACACTTCCAGCGTTTGCCATATACCTGAAGAAAATTTTTTTGAAGTCTGCTTGGGATATAAAAATAACTATGCAAACACTTCCTAGCAAAGATCCTAAACCTTCTCCATACTTGAAAGGCATATGTACCTCATCCCATTGTCCCTTTGTAAATTGCTTTTGCAGTTTCTCTTTCCAATCTTTTCTAACCTCCTCTGATTGATTCTTATAGTTATCATGCAATATTTTATATGCCCTACTAATTATCTTTTTTTTAAGAGCAGCTTTTTTTCTAGATTCATCTAAAAATTGTACCAGAGCAGGTCTTTTCACTAAACATTCCCCTATCCCTTTCTCTTTGCCTATAGTCTGAATCAAACTGTGGTAGGGAAGGCAGTTTCTAGCCTGCAATCCAAACGTCATCTTGGCCTCAACCTGCTCTTATTACCTTTCCCATTCTACTTATTTTCTCCCAGTGCCTTGGTTCCTTTGCAAAAATTTTCCAGTAAGTTTCACCCCCCTCTTGCTTATTTTCTGTATCTCTACTTGCAGTCATCTCTATTGGCAAAATCTCCATTCTTCATTCTTGAGTTAGCTTAGATCTTATAATACTTTGTGCTACTTTGACTGTAATATTCTGTATGATTTACTATTCTCCTTAAAGATCTGCATCCAAATTCCCTGCATCCAAAGTCCCTCTGTATTTCTTGAAACCCCCACCCCCACTTTATCATCTTCCTTTTCCATTTTGAATTATAACCTTCTGCTTTTGTAATATATATGAGCCTTAACTGTGTATCTGTAAAATATCCTTTCGGATCAGGTAATCCTAAACCACCTTGTTTTATTGGAAGGATCAACTTACCCCAATTAACTCTCACCCTCTTTCCCTCTCATATAAATTCCTTCAGCTCTTTATTCATTATTGTCCACAACTTCTCCTCTGGTTGGCGAAATATGCCTGATCTGTATATAAAACTAAAGTGACTAAACATTTCACTGCTTGTATCTTATTTTCTATATCCATAAACAAACACTTCCAGTTTCTCAGTTTTTGTATGATCTTTCATTTAGCTTCTTCCCACATATTCTTAGCTGTCATTAAATAAACCTTTTTAATTCCTACATACATCATCTTATCTTGTCCCCCTAAGAAATTGGTATTGCCGAACCAGTTTGTGTTGGTGCATAATTTACAGCTGTAGTCTTTGTTTTATCTTTATTAATTTTATATCTTCAAAAGACTTAAAACTGTCTCAAAATATTCCACAACACTGAGATCTCCTTTTCTGTAATTATCTGGTACAAAGTAATATCATCATCAAATAAAGCCAGCTTTTCTTATTACCATGCCAATTATAGCCTTGCATTTCTGAATCCCTTATTTCCTTTACCAATGACTCTGAATATAAAGTAAATAACAAAGGGAGAAAAGGGCACCCCACCAAGTGCCTCTGTTAAAACACAAGTTATCGCAGAGTAACCCTCCCACTTAAATTCTTGCTTCTGTTACTTCATATATACTCCTACTTAACATTATTATTATATGTTGGAATGCAAAGGCTTCCATTGCCCTACTCATGCACTCCCAGCTTACTCTATTATATGCTTTCTCTGCATCAATACCCACTAACAGCAACAGTGTTTTCTTACATTCTGCTGCCCTCTAGATCATCTTTATTCTGTTAATGTCAAATACTTCTTCCCCCTCCACAAAACCACACTGATCGATATCTATCAATTTTGGCAACACCTTTGCATTCTTTTAGCTAATATAGACTATAAACACTTTATAATCGCGGTTTAAAATTGAAATGGGTCTGTATGAAGCCGGGTCTTGTGGGTCTTTACCATCTTTAGGTAATACAGCCACCACAGCTTTCCTCCAAGATGTTGAAGCTTCACCTACTTTTAAAATACTGTTAAATAAAATCTTCCAGATCTTTATCATTTTCTTCCTTCCTGACTTTCAAACTTCCACAGGAATACTATCTATTCCTGGAGACTTTCCTGTAGATTGATTATACATCACTGTTTTTATCTCATCCCCTCTTGTCTGTACAGTTAGTAGTTCAGCCTCCTCTACCTCTAACCTTGGCATAATTAAGTGTTCCATAAATATTTACATTTGTGCTCGCTCTTGATTTCTGTACTATATCCAAATTTTTATAAAATCTTTAAAATATCTGTTATACCGGAATAGTATCTGTGGTTATTTTTCTTGTTATGGGCTCCCTTAGCTTGGTGACAACCCTTTCTACTTTCTGTTGCCCAAGTCATTGTGGTAAAAGTTTTTTGTGCTCCGAAGAAGAATTATCAAAAGCAGTTGCTTAACAATAGTTTTTCTCTTGCATATTATCGAGGTGTAGTCCCTTATTTTCTCTTTAACACTCTCCAGTTATGCCTCTTCTTGTTCGGTGAGATTCCTCCTATTCTGCAGTACTTTAACTTTTGATCCTGTGTTGTCTTTCTTCATCTGATCAAATATGTAGGTTGTGGGATATGATGGTATCTGACCTTATTGCCGGTCTCGAGCTCATTGGTTCCAGTGTTCTGACTCCTCCCCTACCCATAATTCCATAGGTTGCACTTGAGATACTTGGATCTTGATTGCTGCTCAAACACTTAGAATGTGTGGAGAGCTCTCAGAAGATTTAAAGTAGGATTTTTCCAGTTTCTGGATAGCTACACTCCTCTCCTACCATGAAAGTTTATACTCTCACTATTTTTTTCTTCATAGCGTTTATTTAGAAAGGATTTTTTAAAAAGTTATTTTTTTTGTTTGTCTTTTGACTTTTCCTAGTTAGGGGTTGCCACTGCGGAACTCCGGTCCGCTAATGATTGGCAGTGGATTTTTATGGTGCCAAGTTGCCAGCCCAACCTTCAATGAAGGCACATCCATTCACGCACGCACCTACCCGCATGTCTTTAAACATCCTTCGACTGCGGGGAGGACATGCAGACTCCACACAGAAGGCTCTCCAGCCGAGAATCAAATGGGAGAACCTCTTGATGTTTGGCGACAATGCTAACTGCTGCGTATATTAAGAAATTACTAGTAGCTTTCTTGGTATTTTCAGGCTTTCTCTCCTTTCTATACTTTCTATTTTTTCTACATAAATTAATGTGTTTCTTTCTACTTGCAGTATTTCTAACTGGTATCTTGATAATGTTGGAGACATCAGGTTTTAAGAAATGCTCAGAGTATGGGCACATATTAGAACCACAGGACCAGCACTCAAAATGTGACTGCTGCCTTGGTACCACCCATTTAGATAAGGAATGTCAGACTTGTGAGGCTTTCAGTCTAATATCCCTCCAGACTTGCAGGAGCAAATTAGTATTAAAGGGGCTCTTTCTCACACAGACAGGGGCTTCCCCTTCATTGTCTTCTTCTACAAAAGAGAAGGAAAATCTAAAGTATAAGAAAAACAGAAGGAGAGAAAAGAAAGGGAAAGGGGCAAGTCTCCTTCAAAGTCTAACAAAAAGAGATTTCTGGAACCATTGACATTGATCGGTCCTGACCCAGAGATTCCAGATTGGAGCCAACTACTCCTTGGCCCCGATCTTCTTCCCCTAGAACCAGCTATACGCAGGAACCAGTGAGATCCAGGCTTCAGTCTCCCATCTTACAGGAGAAAAGGTATTCCTAACCTCCATCAGTAGAGAGGAGGTATTCCTAACCTCCATCAGTAGCATCATCCTCTAGATCATCTAAAATCCTTAAATAGCTCAGTATTGACAGGATGATGAAATTTCTGAAGATACAGATTCAACTTGAGGGTATCCTGACCACATACCCTGTGAAGGTACCGAGCGTTGGCCATCTTACTCTCCCATTCAAAAGCCTTCACAAATCCAACCTTTGATTTCAATTTTATTGGAACCACATGGAACTGTAGTTCCTTTGTTGGTGCCGGAACTACTTGTATCTTCGCCAGCCGTATCCCAGTCTCTGTTAACTCCTATTCTGTTGGATTAGAAGGAGCCTCAGAGTTGAAGCTTTGGAGCCAAGCCCCAGAGGAGTGAGTCATCATCAAGATTCTTATGTGTCTTCCCCTTGGGGCTTCAGCTCTAGATAGCTTGGATCCAAGATCCACTTCAGAGCTAAGGCTTGTTGGCACTGAGTTTTTTTTCCTCTTCAGAGTGGAGGGAACTGTTGGCACCAATAGCAGCCTTGGCTTTTGAAGAATTTGGGTTTTGGCAACTTCTGAAAGCAAGGTAGCGTCAGGTAGTTTGGTTCAATCCAAACCCCAACTGCATTCTGCTTCTTCACGTCTTCATCTTGTCATACAGGGATGGTCAGCACCAACAGTTTCTGAAGAAGTCTGTTTAGTCAGTTCTCCATCTGATTCTTACCCTTGTTCCCGTGGAAAGTGTTCCCAGAAAACGGACATGTAAATGGAAGCATTTAAACTCACCACCAAGTCTTTCAAGGAAGATACCAACTTAGAGAACGGAGATGGTTCCCCTCCCTCCCTCTCTGAAGATGTTTCCTTTGGGGAAATTCTAAAATTAATGAAACAGAGAAGGACAGGGACATCCCAAGACCCTTCTGCAGATGAATAGGTATTTTTGGAAGCCTTTGGTTCTGGACCAACTTTGTCCAGGGTGGCACCAGCCATCAATCTTCTTACTGATATAATGACTCAGTTGGTGTGGAAGGACCCTGATGTGATGGAGTCCATACCAGAGAAAGCTGATCACGTATTATCTGCTCCGATTGACAGTAAGCACTGGAGTAAGGGTCCACCCGTAGGTGCTAGTGGTGGCAGCAGCCAATGAGAAAGAAGAAGAAAGCTTGTTGGTTCATCCTCCCAAAAGAAAATCTAGGGCGATGGACAGATATGGAAAGCAGATCTATGTGTCAGCGACTTTCACCCTTAGATTTCTGCACTATCTTGCTCACCTGGAAAGATTCCAGCGAGATTTGCCAGAGGAAATGTAAAAGTCCCTTTCAAGGGTATTGCCTGTGGATATTCAGAACTACTCTATAATCATCTTCTAATGTGGCCATGCATCTACTGTTGAACACAGCTGATGGCACAACCAGAGCAGCAGGCACACCGGTATCACCATGTGCCTACATGCCTGGATGCGACTGTGTGACTTTGCAGAAGGCTTCAACTCATCCTTCATTAATGACCTTATGATGATTCCACCTGTCAATGATGCACTTACCAGGAATTGACAAGATTCTCTCTGTAGTGGGAGAATGCTTTTCTGCCCCTTAAAGAACATTCTCTAAGAAATGGATACCAGGGAAGAAGATGAAGTATCACTAGTCACAGAGTTCCATGACTTCCAAGGTGGCAGACCTCCCTGTGGTAGAGAGGGAGGTAATTTTAATGGATGACACCCAAGAGGTAGAGACGGAATGCAAAATCAGAGCTTTCAAGGGCCTTTTTCTGAGAAAGCCTTTCAACTTTCCTTAACAATTACCCGACAACTGCATTCTGGAGGCAGTCAGGAGGCATCTCTCCTTGTATCCTCAAGCCTGGCAAAAGAATTCATGGGTGCTAAAGATATCCAGAGGCTATTCAATTCTTTTTCCTTCAACCCCAGCAGAAGAAAGTCCTTGATGTTCACCCAATCAGTGGGATTTAGCAGCTGTAGAAATTTCAAAGCTGCTAGAAAAAAAGTCATCCAGCTGGTCACTCATGACAAGTTAGAATCCAGAGTCTATTCCATATTCTTTTTAGTGCCAAAAAAGACTGGGGACATCGGATGCATTTTGGATCTAAGTCACTTAAACTTAATTGTAAAACGCACACGATTTCAGATAGTCACAGTTCAGTCTTTCGTTTCTGCTCTGTAGATCTCAAGGATGCTTACTATCAACTCAAAATACTCCAGGAGATTCATTCATTTTTGGCTGAGTGACAGTTATTACCAAATCATAGTTCTGACAGTTAGTGTTGCCACAGTGTCCAGCATGTTTGCCATGATCTTGGCAGAAGTAGCAGAGTACATGCTCCTGCAGGGGATCCAGGTATTCCCGTATCTAGATGACTGACATTTCAATGCCCCCACCAAGCATCTCCTCCTCAAAAACTGGGACAATGTACTCCAGTCACTTCTGAATTTAGGAATTTCATTAAATCTAACAAAATGTCATTTGTCTCCAGCACATACCGTAGAGTTTGTAAGATACCACCTAAACATCAAACTTCAGATTGTCAGCTTTCCCCAGCCCAGGGTCCAATCACTTCGCCTAACAACTCTGCAAGTTCTTCATCAGCCAAAACCATCAGCGAAGTTAATCTTATATGTCTTGGGCCTCAGGGCATCTACGATTCTTTTGATTCCTCTAGCAAGATTTTTCAGAAGAGTACTACAATGGACAAACTCCATTCACCCTCTACATGCAAAAATTCAGATTATGTAAGTCTGCAAGCACCATATCGCTTGGTGGATTACTTCCACGTTTGTGACCAAGAGCCGTCCTTTCCACATGGCTTCTCCATTAACAATGGTGACCAAAGAAGCAATCTTTCTAGGGTGGGTGGGGGGGAGCATTTCAAAGGGTAGATGGTTCAAGGTACATGGTCGACAACAGAGGCCAGTCTTCACATCAGTATCTGGGAGATGAGGGAGGTTCTGCTAGAGTTGCAGGCATTTCAGGACCTACTCCGCAAGGGTGTGATATCCATTCAAACAGACATGACTGTTGCATTGTACATCAACAGAGGAGGAGGAAACCGTTCTTACCCTCTTTGCTGGGAAACAGTGAGGGTTTGGCAGTGGGAAATTTCTTTACAACACACATCCCGGGGGACCTCCAGTGGTACTGGTGGACAAATTGTGTAAGGCACTACTAATACCTCACGTGGTCCATCAAGCCTTCAGTGATGCAGGCAGTTTTCATTCACTAGCGACAACCTTGCTGTGACCTATTTGCCTCTTATCTAAACAACAGATACAGCTGGTACTTTGCCCTGATCTCCCCACAGGGAAAGTTACTGAGGGATGTTTTGGTCTACAATTTGCCCCTGGGTCTCCTATATCCCTTCAGACCTTTACCCCTAATGAATAGGTTTATACAAAAAAGCAAGACAGTGCAAGGCCAGAGTTATCCTCATTGCCACCTTTTGGCCCCGACAAACTTGGTTCCCCTTCCTGTGGGCTCTTCTAGTACATCTTCCATGGATGTTAAATCAGTATCCAGATCTGTTTTCCGGACTGCTTCCATCGGCTCAGAAATCTGTGAAGCTAACCTCATGATTCCTCCAATTTTAACCATAACCTTAGATGCCAGGCTTTCTCCTGCGAAAGTCTATGACAGTAAGTCAGTATGGGCTTATTCTAAGGGTCTAGACCTTTTTTCAGCACCAGTTCCTTCCACACCAGAATTTCTGTCTGATCTCTTTTACAATGGCTCCAATTTTGCAACTGTTAAGATTCATTTGGCAGCTATTTTGAATTTTCATTTTGAAGTTAGTGATACCTCAGTTGCATCCCTCGAGATTTCAGAAGCATTTCTTAAGGGTACATTTCTTTGAGACCTCTCATTAGAGACCCAACAGCTCCATGGGACATCACCATTCTGTTACAAGCTCTGGCTCAACTCCCTTTAAGCCTGCTAATACAGTACATTTAAACTTTCTTACATGGAAAACTATGTTTCTAGTCACAGTCACATCAGCCAGACGAATCTCAGAACTACAAGCCCCTCTCATCAAGCCCCCATGTCTGTTTTTCATAAGGATAGGGTATGCCTTAGAACTAACACATCCTTTATTCCTAAGGTGGCATCTGATACTAATATAAATCAAGCTATACATCTTCATGTGTTCTTTCCAAAATACTCTAACAAGAGACAGTATCTCCTGCATTTATTAGATCTTCACAGACAACTCAGATTCTGTATTCACAGGACAAGGGACTTCAGAAAGGATGACCAATTATTCATTTACTTTGCTAAACCAAAATTAAGAAAGTCATTCTCTAATGTGACCCTATCCAAGATGGCTCTCAGGTTGCATCTCTTTTGTATATTGTACAAAAAATTTCCTTTTAGCAAGGAAACCTAATGCACATTCAACAAGAGCAGATGTTCTTCATGTTTCACTGTTGCAGTCATCACACTTGGGTTATCTGCCTGCAGGTAGCCCTCAGTCAGCCTGAATACCAGAGTCTTAGGATTTCTGGGTTGGATGCTGTCGCCTCTTCCATGAAGTCAGGTCGTCAGGGGTATAAAACAGGCAGCCGATGCCATTACATCAGTCTTTCTCGCCAAGAAGGAGCCCGAAGCAGAAGCAGTTCACAAGTGCTGGTCGGCCGCTACCTGAAATTTTCATTTTTTGAGTTTCAAACCTGAAGTCTTCTAAAGCTAAGTACCCCGTTGGGGATCCTTTTTTCTTGCTCTAACCGATATCAGAAAAAGTCAACAATTGTCTTGCCTGTGGAAAGCAAATACCTCAGAGATTTTCATTCTTACTGCGTCACGTGTTTAGGCCCAGACCACGACATCCCTCGCTGTCGGTTTTGTGCCTTAACCATTCGTCATTAGGCTGTCTTTGTCGCTAAATTCCTTCACACTCGTGTTCTGAGATGGCTTCGATAAGCCATCCGACTACTGATCTTCCGAAAAACATAAAGAGAAAGACAGAGACCATATAGATCCAAAACTGCCAACGATGCTTCTGTTAAGCTAGTCGCCAGTCAGCCGGTACTCAGTGAGGCACCTTTGCAGCCCCTGATGCCCACTTCTACAGATTCATAAGCCTCTGCTAAGACCTACTTGGAGTCCTGTATGCTGCAAGATGCTTCTTCGACTATGGAACCTGCGGATGTCTCTACCTTGGATGGGTACAGAGCCACTGTGCAGGCACTGGCTTCTGAGGGTGTATTCTGACCTACCAATGTTCGAATTAAACCGACAACTTTGTTTTTAGCTAAAACTACCAAGTTTCTCAGGCCCAGAGTATGCACTATGCCTAGATAACTGACGACCAAAGTGCATGCTCAAGCTCCCATGCCACAAAAACAAATGCTTAGAATGGCTGAAGACCTTATTACCCTAATTAGGGGAAGCCAGCCTTCCCCTGCTAAGAGACAAAGAATTGAGTTTCTTTCTGATTCTACAGACCAGGAGTCCAATGACTGTGTCCCTTCTGATTATCAGGACATGCCCTTATCAACCTATGAGGATTCAAATGCAGAGGAATCCATTCCCTCTGCCTCCCCTCCAGAGGATTTTTCTTTTTGTGAAACCTTGCATACTTTAAGAGAGCATTTCCACTGGGAATGCCAGGGCTACCGTCAGTCCATAAAGGGACTCAGAGAATTTTTAGAGTTGCCTCAGCACAGGCCTCTAGCTATAGCCCCTGTCCTGGATGTTGTAGATGGTCTTCATGGAATCCAGTCTTACTCCAGACACTTTACCCCCGGCCCCTAGAAAACCTGACGGGTACTACAGAGTACCTGATTTTCATAAATTTCTCTTTAAAAAACTTACTGCTGATCCAGAGACCATTTCCCAGGGACCTAAAGGGATTAAGGCTACAACATCCAAAAACCTTACCCCTTCAGACAGGGATTCCAGAGCTTTAGACAGATGGGGTAAGAAGGTATATACCAATGCAACTCTTGCCATCTGGGCATTGAATTGCCAGTTTCACATGTTGAAGTACCAGCAACATATTATGGAACTAATTAAACAAAAAATGGTGATACTCCCAGATTGTGCAGAAAATAAAGATTTACAAGAGTTAATGCAGTCTGCAAACCAAGTTAGTAAGCATACTTTGCAGTGTGGCTTTGATGCCCTAGAAGCATCTTGCAGGGCTGCAGTCACTGGATCTGTACTGAGAAGGCATGCTTGGCTGTAGGAACAAACATTGCCAGATCACGTCAAATCAAAATTACTAGATGCTCCTTTGAATAAGGACTGTTTGTTTGGCACCAAAACAGAAAATGTTCTTAAAAAGATGGAAGAAAAAGCTACATCTATGCAAACTGTTGAATAATTCTTACATGTGCAGCCACTTAGATTCATTAGCATTGGCCCTCTAAAAATTGGTCATTTCCTGCCCCTTCCAGGCCTTCTCACTCCAAACCCAGGGGAAACGGGCCACCCAGACTACAGTCTAAGGGTATGCAGAGATCTAAACAATGGAGTGCTCCCACCTCAAAAACAGGGAGTAGTAAGCCGCCCCCTTATGGAAAGAGTTCACAATGACTTTTCAGTTATCCTTCCCAGCCCTGCCCAATTACTTGTGCCCCTAGGAGGAAAACTTGCCCTTCATGCAAAAAACTGGATGTCCATTACTGAGGACCGATGGGTCCTAAACATTGTATCCCAGGGGTACAGATTCTGCTTCTATTCACTGCCAACCCCAAGTGGGTTTCCAGAACTTCCTCCAAACCAGTGGGCAGAGGCTCAAAAGCAAGTACTTTCCCTGCTCAGTATCAGAGCTATTCAACCTGTTACAGTAGAACAAAGGGGGCAGGGTTTCTTCTCCAGATTTTCCTGGTGCCCAGAAGAGGGCTTTTGGCACCCAATCCTGGGTCTATCAATTTTCAACACCTTTCTGGTGGTCCCAAAATTCAAAATGCTTACCCTGCAACAGCTTCTCCCTATGCTAGCCAAGGATGCCTGGTTAGTCACCCTAGACTTAAAAGAAGCTTGTCTGCATATCCCCATAAGGGAGTCTTGCAGGAAATATCTACGCTTCAGAGCAGGCTCTATGCACTATCAGTTCTCTGCACTTCCCTTTGGCTTATTTACTGCACCCAGAGTATTCACAAAGTGCCTGGGTCCAGCCATTGCATACTGCAGGCAGAGAAATATCCAAATTTTCCCATACTTGGACAATTGACTGATTCAGGTGGACAGTCAGGAATTGCTGCTTCAGCACCTGGCATTTGTAAAAAGCCTCCTCACTTCATTGGAGTACACCATCAACGAAAAGAAATCACAACTGGTGCTCAGTCAACAAATTGTATTTCTGAGAGCAAGCTTGAACACAGCTTTCCAGATGGCATTTCTCACTCCAGAAAAACAGATGTATTTGACCAACTACTTCAAACAAATAGCCACCAAAACCCAGCTATCTGCAAGGAAAATACTGCAAACCCTAGGGTTCATGGCCTCATGTATTCTGCTAATTCCATATGCAAAACTGCATATGAGGAAACTTCAGTGGTACTTTAAAAGTCTGTGGTGCCAACATTCTCAAGACGTGGAAACAGTCATTCTAATTATACCTGATCTAAGGGGAGAAGCATGCAACCACATCAAGGGACTGCCTTTCACTCAACCCCTCACCGCCCCAACCCCGACAACAGACACATCAGACTCTGCATGGGGGGGGGGGGGGCACACATGGCAGGCAAATGCATTCAGGGCAAGTGGAGCCCAGGCCAAATTTTCCTGCACATCAATCAAAAAGAGATGCTAGCTGTACAGAATGCTCTGACAGCCTTCAAATACCTAATCCTTCAGGACAGCTGCTGATAAAAACAGACAACATCACAGTTTTGTGGTACATAAACAAGCAGGGGGGAACCCAACCCATTCTTACCCACTCTGCAGGTTAGCCATGGACCTGTGCAACACAGCCTTGAAAAACCAAGTGCATCTACAAGCACAGTTCCTGCCAGGCAAACAAAATTCACTAGCAGATGACTTCAGCAGAAATCTCCTTGACCCACACAGGTGGAAATTGGAGCCCCAACACCTTCAACTTTCTAATCCAGAGGTGGGGGGTACCGGAGGTGGACTGCTTTGCCTCCCCCAAAAACCACCAGTTGAGCAAATTTTGCAGCAGGGCCTGGAAGGTGGATGCCTTATCCTTCCATTGGGAAAACCTCTCAATTTATGCCTTTCCCCCTCTGCCCCTCCTCTCAAAAGTGCTACTCAAGATCAAACAGGACAGGCCAAGGGCAATTCTTATTGCCCCAGACTGGCCACTCCAGCACTGGTACCCACGCTTGCACCGTCTGACAACAATGCCACCCTGGAACCTTCATCAGACCCCTACCCTGCTGTTTCAGCAGAAGGGACAGATTTTGCATCCACAGTTACAAACCCTAAACCTCGCAGCCTGGCTTATCCCCTGAATAGACCACCAGCAACCCTCAGCAAACAGGTGCCAGACGTCATTCTTGAAGCCAGAAGGCCTAGTACTAGGAAATCCTATGCTGAAAAGTGGAAAAGCTATTGTTCTTGGAATCAGTCTCAAGGTAAGGACACAGCACTGCCCTCCTTACCTGAAATCCTAGATTACTTAGCAGAGCTATTCCACAGAGGCCTGTCCTTCTCCTCCATTAAGATTCATGCCTCTGCCATCCCAGCTCATTATAATACTGAGCCACCTCTATTTTCTTACCCTCTCATCAAACAGTTCCTGAGAGGGGCTAACAACTTAAGGTCACCTAGAAGAGCACCCACCCTTGCCTGGGACCCTAACTGTGTAATGGAAAAGCTCACGCTTCCCTCTTTTGAACCTGCTGCTTCAGAAGAGTTAAAATTCCTCTCTTGTAATACAGCCTTATTTTTAGCCATAACTTCAGCAAGAAGAGTGTCTGAGTTACAGGCATGAATGGCTGTGGAACCCTTCATTATTTTCCATGCTGACAGGGTTTCCCTCAGGACTAACCCATCCTTTATGCATAAGGTGGTGTCCACTGTGGCTCTAAACCAATCCATCCATTTGACAACCTTCTTTCCTAATCCTCAGAATAAAGGGGAAAGGATCCTGCACTCCTTGGACGTGCACAGACAACTCAGGTTCTGCCTTGACAGGACTAAACCTTTCAGAAAATGTGACCAGCTGCTAGTCAGCTTTGCTTCAGGGACAGAGGGCAAGGCCATTTCAAAGCAAACCATTTCCAAATGGATAGCACACTGCATCCATTTCTGCTACACGCACCATGGAAAACCTACCCCACAGGGGATCAGACCACATTCCACTAGGGCTACTTCCACCTCTACAGCATTTCTCGTTAGGGGAGTCCCTACCATGGACATTCTGGAAGCTGCAACCTGGAGTTCTGTACACACCTTCACCAAGCAACTACCACTTACCTATTTTTTTCTAAATCCAGAGCTATAGCAGTCTTACAAGGCCTGCTAGTCAGCCCTGACACTTCTTGACTGCCTCCACCCTTCCTCAGCTTTGGGAATCAACCCAGGTATGATGACTGCAACAGTGAAACATGAAGAACAGTACAGTTGTGTGCACTTAACATTAATGTAGATGTTCAAGTGCATTCACTGTTGCAGTCCTGGTTTCCCTCCCTCCAACCCGTTGGTTTTCTCATTCTTTTCTACCTCTCCTCTCTATGGCCATTTTTAATGGCAGTGGTATTTACTTTTTACTGGTGGTGTTCCCCACCATATACTAGCTTCCTATTTGGGAGGCTCCTGACATTTGGGGCAAGAAAAACTTATGTAATGGCATTGGCTGCCTGTTTTATACCCCCTAACAACCTGACGTCATGGAAGAGGCGACAGCATCCGACACAGAAATCCTGAGACTCTGGTATTCGGGCCGACTGTGGGCTACCTGCAGACAGATAACCCAAGTGTGATGACGGCAACAGTGAATACACTCTAACATCTACATTTATGGTAAGTGTACACAACTGTACTTTTCTACTTCTACAGGTTTCAATACAGGATTGTCAGTTGATGAAATTTGTGCAGCAGCCACTTGGGCAACTGTATACATATTTGTGTTACACTATAAGTTGGATCCACAAGTCAAGACTGCATTCATCTTTTGGCTCCACCATACTCAGGAATGTCCTTCCCTGATACCACTCAGCTTGACATTTTGAGATTCTGTCTCATGTTTGAACGGACAAAAATAGACAACACTGAAGTTGAAAGTTATGTACTTACCATAACATTAGATCCATGCTGCCTCATTTTCATGTGCTTCAAACTCCCTCCCTCCTACCCCTTCCAAATTCTCACCTATGGCTTCTAGATGATTGAGTAGAGGTTACTACCTGTCTGCGCACAGTGTCCCTAGAATGAAATACTTTTCACCAGCCATTATATTTTAGTAGGGCTTTCCTTTCACTATGTTAATTCACAAATATGCATCCACATATCTATGTTTGTTACATCTCTGTATCTCTGTATATCTATCTATCTATAGGGTCTATATTATAAGATCGACTTTTGAAAACATCGAACAACATATAGTCGACACCATAAGGTCGATGTCTTCAAACATCGAACTTATAAAAAGACAAAAAAGAAAAGAAAAAAGTACCCTAATGGGTTTAAGTAGGGGGCAAGCCCCCCTTCACCCCCCTACATCCCCCCGCTACTTAAATACACCAACTCCGAGACCGTACTACATTGCAGTAAATGGAACTCTTCCCTTACGAAGATTTCCATTTACACGCTCAAGATTCTGAGCATTCGATATTCTCGTATCGACAATGTCAGATTCAACATTGTCGACTTTCGAGAATATAATGTAGACCCTATCTATATATAGATATGTATATATAGATAGATATTGACAAGTCAAGATGTGCCATGCTGATAGACTCCTACTTAAGAAGACTGAATGCTATAATTAAATCAAAAGGTGCTTCAACAAAGTATTAGTTTAAGGGTGTGCACACTTAATGCAACCAGCTTATTGTACGTTTTTTATTTTTTATATTTTTCCCCCTAATACTCGTTTGTTTTTCAATTGAATTGTACAGGTCACATTAAAGGTTGGAAAAGTTTTTAAATTATTTATTGCGGTCTCATTTTTTTATATCACAAAAACCTGGCATTTTAACAGGGGTGTGTAAACGTTTTATATCCACTGTGTGTGTATGTATATATATATATATATATATATATATATATATATATATATATATATATATATATATATGCATGCATCCTCACCGCTAGCCCAGCAGGCACCTTTTTACGTGTCTGATGTGTGAGGAGAGTGACAAAAAATAGTGATTCCAGTTATGTATTCTACTTTGCTGCTCCTAGACAGTACACTGCCTCTACACAAGCTGTAGTAACATTCTTTGCCCAACTCTAAGGTCTGTGAGAAAAGTAAAAGAAACTATGACCGCACTGTCCTCAGCCCAAACGCAAGTTATAATGACCTCCTGTGCACACTTCTAAGGTTTGACAGTGGTGAAAATTAAAGAAGTAATAACTACACAATCCCCATCCCCCCACACACTTGTAACCTACAGCAGCCTTCTGTGCACATACATACATCTGAGCAAGGCTAGTTTTAGAATGGGTGCGGCTGAGAGAAGAAGCCATTTTCAACTTCATTCTAACAGGTTCATATCACAGCCCACTTCAGGTTAAAGACCATAATAAGCAAATTAATATGTTTTTCTCCTCATTTTCCCCAACAAATAACTTTTGTAAGGCCCCCACACAATCAAGGATGATTAAGGAATACCCCTGTATCCATTTATATAGTCTGGGGAGTGGAAGCCGCCAGACTTCTAAAAGATCTGTGTGTATGAATGTTATGGGATATATTTTATGCCTAACTTTTGAAATATAATTACTTCTTAGCTGCATTTTTTACTGATACCTAGAAGAATAATGCATGTGTCCTGGCATTACTGGGTGTGTTCACAGATAAAAATCTATGATATTTTACACACACACCCACCCACACATCAACCATAGAAATACCAGTGTTTTTACTTATTTCAGCAAATAGCAATACATTGTGCAACACTGGTACTACCACGCCAGATCAGTGACAGCTGTGTAGCAGTCATCAAACAGCAGCAAGAGTAAGTCACTTTTATTTACCTCATTGAGGAGTAATACATAGCTGTCCCTGATTTTACAAACCTTCCCTGATTTTGCTTATAATTTTGCTCTGTCTTTTAAAAAAATGTGACTTGCTGGTGAATCATTCAGAGTTAGACAGCCAATAAATCCAGTCACCAGAGTTTTGTATTTCTTATTGTCCAAAAAATCCTTGTTGATGCAAAAGGTGTTATTCTATTAACTTTAAGTGAATTACAGCAATATTTAAAATGTGTTCCTGATTTTGATCCTTTATTCTGCTATAATTTTTGGCATTGCACTGAATTCTTCAGCAAAGAAGTTGAGAGTTATAGTAGCTGGTGTTCTGTGAGTATTTATAAAACTCTCTGAAAAAGAAAACCATGCCTATAGATTGGAATTATCAGCTCTTCTTAAAATCCAAGGTTTGCACTAAGATTAGTAACTCTGGGCTGTCTTTTCTCTCTAGTGCTTACCTTGCTCGTGTTCATTGTCAGCTTTATCTTAGCTCTGTTCAAGTTAGAGAGAATAATCAGGAAAGTAATACATTTTTTTCTCCATTTTTCCTCAACCAGTAGTAGCATCTCTGTGGCCCCCCTCCACAGCTATGAGTATGCATCTACCTAAAGTTGGCTATGTTGTTTTGTGGAGAGAATATCCACCAGCAAGGTTAGCTAAGCCAGGAATACTGCCAGTGGTAAAATATTTAATGGAATTGTGAAGCTTGTTACTTGATAAAACAGTGTTACTATTACCAAAGATGTCTTTGAATCTTTGAATTATTTGAGTTATTACCACCTGATATGAAGGTAAAACCAGGCTCTCTCACCACAGAAAAAATGCAGAAACGACCAAGTTGTTCAACCACAGTTCAATGTCACAGAAATAGATTCTTTTGATAGATCCACATCAGCATAAATGTCCAGTATAAATTCGACCAAAAGCCAGGATATAGATAAAGCAGGAAACTTTTATTTAAACGTAAGCGCTTTCGCGTAGCAACTACTACGCTTCATCAGACAGTAGTATTAACAATTAAAAACACTTGTTTATATAGAAAGACTGGTAAAAAAGGCGCCAAAACTAAAATAAGTTAATTGACTTATTAAGTAATTAAACATTAGGAACTTGATCAGACATTTTTAAAAGGCTTGAATGCAAACAGTATCATTCAGAAATAAACAGCAGTATTAAGGTGTCTGTTTTTGCTCGGTATAGTGTGAGCATAGGCCAACGCAAATATAGCAAGATGTTTTAATCTACATATAGATATATATAATGGACTAAATAAATAAATAAATTAAAACTAAATCAAATATGTATTTATATTCTGAAATGTTGTTCTTTCATTCACATTAATGAGAAGCAGATAATTTATGTAAAGCTCAATGTTTTATATTTCTATAATACATATAAAATAGAAATAAATAAGTAAATATTTATGTAAATATATATATATGAATAAATAGATGAATCAGTGGATAAATTAGTAAATAAATAAATAAATGGATAGATAGATGAATAAACAAATAAATAAATGAATGAATAAGTCATTAGTATACTTATACATAACTGTTATACAAATGCAATAGAAATGTCCATATCTATTCTGATAATAATTCATAAATGATTAATGATTATTTGCATTTAACTATCAGTATAAAATATAAAATAGTATGAAATAATATAATATAATTTAGCAAATATAATATAGAAAATACATAATGTGATATTAGAAATATTTAAGAAATATTTAAAAATATATGTATATCTCTATTTAACTACATATCTAAACATCATGGATGGACATATAGCATATTCACTATCCTGAAGTGTTTAGAATAACAGTATGTCAACCATACTAGTAATGTATATACTAGCAGATTAAAATTATATGTATGTAAAATGTTGAATGTTGTTTGTAAAATATATGAATCTAATAATTTAAAATGTTTGGAAATGCATTTGAGGTCATATATTAACATAGAGAATAACTTTTAGTTAAATTTATATATCAGTATAGATAATTTAAACTACACCTTTAAAACAAATCTAAGAAGATATATAAAATAGGCATTAAAAGTAATAACTCCATATTTGCTCAATAATTAAACCTGAAATGTTAGATTAATTTATATTTAGGACACATTAGAATTCATATTATATAACATTTGAAGGACAAGAAAACCAAAATAATATTTCTTAGTATTTATCTAGCTTCCAAAGCAGGCTTAATGGAAATATGGCTATTAATGCCAGGAGGTATGTGAGCTGCCAACCTCAAAATCCATTTCAATTCCTTATTACTTAAAGCCAGCATGTTGTCACCCCCTCTTTTGTTAATTCTAATTATTTCCAAGACTCTAAAGTCAAAATGGTGTAAGGGATGCTCCAATATATGTTTCGCTAATGCGTTCAGTTCATTTTTTCTCCTTATATCATATAAATGACCATAAATTCTGTCTTTCAGAACTCTTTTAGTCAGTCCGACATAAAAAGCTTGACATTTTTTGCATGTTGCAAGATAAATCAGGTTCTTTGTGCAACAATTAGCGTAAAATCTAGGTCGAAAAATGTAATTCATAGTCGGATGATGGAATTCAGACTTGTTTGCAATAAATTTACATCTGTTGCAACTGTAGCAAGGAAAAGTACCAGTCTTGTGGGTGGTGAATGATGCTGCTGAATAAATACAATGATTGTCATTACATAATCGTCGTTTTAGATTTAGGCTATTTCTGAACATGAAGTGGGGTTTTGTTCCCACTATCTGTTTAATAAAGGGATCCATAACTAGGACCTTCCAATTATTATAAAACACATTTTGAATGTCTCTAACAGTGCTTGTATAATTCAAAGTTACTGTTATGAATTTCGTTTGTCTGTTTATATCTGTATTTATTCTACTACTAACGAATTTAATTTCTGTAGGTGTATTATTAATGATGCTGTTTCTAATGGTACTAACTAATTTTGGATCATACCCTCTTTCTATAAATAAGGATACTAAACTATCTGCTTCAGAATTTAATTTATGAGCATCCTTACAAAGCCTGGTTAATCTAACAAACTGGCTTTTAATAATACCAGGAAAAACATATCTGGGATGCATACTATCGAAAGTAAGGAGTGTATTTCTCCAGGTGGGTTTCCTATACAGTGGTGATGTAATGAAACCATGTTCTGTGATACTTAAGGTCACATCCAGGAAATTTATTGAGATATGGGAACATTCCATGGTGAACTGGAGAAAGGAAGATGTAGTTTCTAAATGGTTTAAAAAATCTTTAAAATCATTCTCAGTACCCTCCCAGACAATAAAGATATCGCCTTAAACGTTTATAAACTTTTATTTTAGAAAACAAGGGGTGGGTAAAAAGGCATCTGCGCTCCCAATTAAATACAACTAAGTTTGAATAGGTGTTGGCGCAAGGAGTGCCCATAGCCACCCCCCAATGTGAGAGTGTTCAATCTCGCCTTTGTTCTTACACATGGGTTCGGAGCCGATCCTCGGCTCCGTGCCGGCCGACTGCAAGCTCTGCATCGAGAAGAAGCTCGAGGACATCTAATACCCACAATCCCCCTCTGCCTTTACCTCAGATCTAGTTTGCCGCTGCTGCAGTACGCATCGCTGGAGACTAGCTCGGGGCTGTTCAGATAAGATATTTTATCTATTCTGTACTATTTTCAGAAAAGTTTCTTTAAATTCTAGTTGCTTAGTTAGAGAGTAGGTGTGTGAGTGCAGGAATTCTCTATACTTATAATAAGTTAACTTGTTAACTTTCGAGTAGAGTTTTTCGGGGCCTACCCCTTCTTGGACTAGTGACTAAAATTTTTGTAGTCTTGCCTTTTGGCACTTTATTACTGGATTAGACTTCGATTCGACTTATTTGACTAAAACTTGTGTAGTCTTGTTTTTAGCTTTATCAAACAGACTTTTACCCGGATTTGACATTTTTACTGGATTGGACTTTTTACTGGACTGGACTGTGTTCATTGTTAATATGTCTGAAAAGATGAAATCTGGTTTTAAACGTTGTCAGTGTGGCCAAAAAATGTCGGTCACAGACAACCACAGTTCCTGTGTCTACTGTCTTGGCCCTCTCCACTTACAAGAGGACTGCTCTATTTGTCACTCTTTTAGTGGGAGGGTCATGACAGATAGGCGCAGGAAACTGATGGATAGAGGATTGCTGAAACCCTCTTTCCAGGAGGCTTTGGATGCTTCAGACCAGGCATCCAAGTCTTCGAAGGGGTCGAAGGCGTCGGAGCCAAAGTCATCGGCTCCGAGCTCTTGAGTCTAGTTAGATCACCGGTTCCACAGACTTCGGGCCGAGTGTTCAACTGTTGGCAGTTTCGAGCCTCGAGTCTTGGAACCGGTGACGGAGCTCCCCCCACCGACTCTGTTGAGGTCGGCTCCGTCTTCGATCCCTTCGACTCGTTCTTTGAGAGCCCTTTCCGACACCGACGTGGACCGTGTGGTGCAGAAACTTATGGAGCATACGGCCCTGTCCAAGCTTATTTCGGTCTCCTCTCAGTTGATGTCGAGACTTGAAGGCCTGCCACTATCTCCATCGGTTCCTCCTCCGAGACCTGTTCTGTCTTCGGAGCCGGAAGAAGCTGACCTGATGATTGTGGAGCCCTCGGTGCCAGAACCATCTTTTTCTCGGTCGGCACCGTTTACCTCGACTCCATCCGATCCGGTACCGGAGTCTCGGGCCGGTCTGTCCTTGGTTCCGGAACCGAGAGTCGGACCGATGTTTGTTCCGACTCTCCTCTCGAGCCTCGCACGGATCGATTCGGTTCCGTCCTCGGGTCGGTGCCTTCGGTTCCTGTTTCGGGGATTCTTCCCATTTCTTCGGAACCGGGAGATACCTCGACTCGGGACCCGGGGGCCTTCGACCTCATGAGGAAGGTGTTGTCTACCCAGACAACCACATCAGCAGGTACAGCTTCTCCTCCCGCAAAGGACCAAGTTATCCTCCTCTGCACCCACGGCCACGTCCAAGCGTCGGGCACCAGTGTCTCAGCCACCCCTGGAGGGTGCCCCCTCTTCCTCGGAGGCTTCTTCGGATGCTCCCCACGAAGAAGTTCCTAGGAAAAGACTGTGTAAGAGGAGACACTTGGATTCTCAACAAGAATCCTTGACATCTGATACTGACTTAGATGAGTCAGAAGGGTCCCCTAAGTCACCTTCAGAGGATGTCTCTTTTGCTGACATCTTGGAGATCCTTAAACAGAGAGGTGACTGGCAAGCCCTCCCCCCTTCTGAGGATGAGTCAGTTTTGCTGAAGGCATTTGGTGCCCGTCCTTCCTCCTCCTGGGTCACTCCGCCCTTTGATGAGTTAATGGAATTAATTGCTCAAGGGCGTGGAGACTCCTGACACGGTGGAACCTGTCCCTAGGAAGCCAAATAAGTACATCACGGCACCACAGGACAAAGCTTACCTTACCAAAGGAGTTCTGGTAGACGCCATGGTGGTGGCAGCGGCCACGAAAAAGGAGATGTCGGAGTCTTCCTCATCTGTCCATCCGCCTAATAAAGATTCTAGGACCATGGACAGATACGGGAAGCGCATTTTCAGTTCAGCGGCTTTCTATGCGTTCCCTGAACTATTTGACCCATTTTACACGTTTACAGAGGGATCTAGTCAAAGAGTTGGGAGATACCCTCCAGGGTGCTACAGATGCCGCTGTCTCAGAGAAAGTTACAGCGCATCTTAACACCCTTACGTCCATTGTGAACTCGTCCATGAGGCTGATATCCTATGCAGCCGAAGGATCGAGTAGGGCAGCGGCTTCAGCGATTGCTCTTCGTAGGCAATCCTGGATGCGCTTATGTTCGTTTGCGGAAGCCTTCAAGTCTTCCTTTACTAACGCCCCATTTGATGGAGCCACACTTTTGGCCCTAAAGTAAAGGAGACCCTTACCGGTGTGAACAGGAGGGAAAGACTCTGTCTGCTGTCGGAGTCCGTTTTCCACCCTTCCAGACCGTACCCCAAAGGGCAACGTGGTGGGAAAATGTGGTTTCAAAACCCCAAAGATCTTTTCCAGACACACAGGGTGATGCCCCTCTAGAGGCAGAGGGGGCAGAGGTGGAAGACGCCGCCCTGGCGGCAGAGGGTCCAAAACCAAGGTGACAGGGATAACCTCCCTGGCAAACCTTTTCAGCACTCCTGAGAGGAGGCCCGACTGTCCTGCTCTGGAGGCAGTCGGGGGTCGCTTAGCTTTATACCCTCAGGCCTGGCAAAACCTTTCTTCAGACAATTGGGTAAAAGCGTTGTTACCAGAGGTTACAAAATCCCATTTCTATCCACCCCCATTCCAAAGAAAAAACTCCCAGATGTGCCACCCCATCTGCGAGAACCAGCAGCTACAGAAATTTCAAAGCTGCTAGGAAAAAGAGTCATCCAACCAGTCCCAGCGGACCAAATAGGATTCGGAACTTACTCAAGGTTCTTTTTAGTTCCAAAGAAAACAGGGGACTGGAGGCCAATTCTGGACCTAAGTCATCTCAACACCTTTGTCAAGAAGGAAAAGTTCCGAATGGTCACGCTTCAATCGATCCTTCCATTCTTACAGAAGGACGACTGGATGTGCTCAATAGATCTGAAGGACGCATACTACCACATCAAAATGGCCAGGGCGTCCAGAGATCACTTGCGCTTCGGCTGGGAGCCAGTCACTATCAGTTCGAGCCCTGCCCTTTGGCCTGACCACAGCCCCCAGGGTCTTCACCAAATGCATGGCAGTGGTAGCGTCTCATCTGAGGCGCCTAGGATTCCAGGTGTTTCCGTATCTGGACGACTGGCTCCTGTCTGCCACCACCAGGCGTCAACTGATACAAGCCAGGGATTACTCCCTACAACTTTGTACACACCTTGGCATTTCAGTAAATTTGAAAAAATCTTTGCTACAGCCCTCACAGCATATCTTATTTATAAGCGCGGAATTGGATACTGGTCAGTTAATTCTAAAACTTCCGACAGAAAGAATAGTAGCACTTCAGTTCAACATTTCCCTTCTGCTGTCGTCCAGAAAATCCCCAGCAAAAATT
The DNA here is from genome assembly GCF_019279795.1 of Protopterus annectens. NCBI lineage: Eukaryota > Metazoa > Chordata > Ceratodontiformes > Protopteridae > Protopterus > Protopterus annectens. The sequence continues at coordinate 905,501,765 of NC_056743.1, read as the reverse complement.
GTTCTGAAAGTTTTGGGTCTCATGGCAGCTTCTCTCATAGCAATACCACTGGGAAGACTGCACATGAGAGTGCTACAATGGCTTCTATTTGCACAATGGTCATTCCAACAACTTCCACTGACTCACGAAATTTTGATAACGAGGACATGCAAATCACACCTAATGTGGTGGTTACAGACTTGCAACCTATCCAGCGGAAGACCATTTGTGCTACCCACACCGTCAGCGACGATAACCACGGACGCTTCCCTGATAGGGTGGGGGGGCATCTTTCAGGGACAGACAGTCCAAGGCGAATGGACCAATCTAGAGTACAATCTGCACATCAATGTTCTGGAGTTGAGGGCAGTGTTTTGGCGTTGCAACACTTTGCTCCCCTTCTTCCTCCAGGGACCATTGCAGTTCAGACAGACAACATGTCCGTAGTCTGGTACATAAACAAGCAAGGGAACCAGGTCCTACCAACTATGCAGAGAGGCCATGAGAATTTGGCAATGGGCAGAGTCCACGGTCGCTTTCTGATCGCAACGCACATCCCGGGTCATCCAACGTCATAGCCATCAGGCTGATCAGGGCAATATTATTGCCTCACGAGTGGTCCCCCAAACAGTAAGTTGCGAATCAGATTTTTCGCAAATGGGGCCAGCCTACGTGCGATCTGTTTGCGGCTCCAATGAACGCCAAATGCAGGAGCTACTTTGCCCTATTACCCCTCCAGGGAAGTCCCAGGGACGCTGGTGCACGATTGGCCCCGGGTCTCCTATATGCCTTTCCTCCATTTCCCCTGATTGCAAAGTTTCTTCAGAAAGCAAACAACCTTCAGAGGACTATAATTCTCATTGCTCCGTTCTGGCCTCGTCAAATTTGGTTCCCTTTCTCTTGCATCACCGCATTCGGGGACCTTGGATGCTGGACCCAGAGCCAGATCTACTGACTCACTCGTCAGGAGTTCCTCACCCATCCCTGGAATCTCTCCATCTGGCAGCTTGGCTGCTCCTTTTAGCCAGGTCAATTCCCCTTACTTGGCGGTTCAGGATATTTTGGTAGCTTCTCATAAAGTTTCTACCATAAAGACTTATACTAGTAAATGGAAACGTTTTGTCTTCTGGGCGGAGTCACATCAGTTGGACCCTGTTACAGCTCCGTTGAATAAGGTCTTAGAATTTCTAACCGATTTATTTCAGGAAGGAGCTTCTCCGGCTACCTTGAGAGTACAGTTGGCTGCCATTTCTAGCTATCATATAGAAGAAAGTGGTGCACCTATTATGGCTCACAGACTTTGTAAAGCCTTTTTAAAAGGTTCTTTTCATATCAGACCACCAGTCAGAAGCCCGACATCACCGTGGAATTTAAATTTACTGCTCTCTAAATTGATGCTACCACCCTTTGAACCAGCTTCAAGTTGCACTTTGAAATTTTTGTCATGGAAAACATTATTCCTAGTGGCTATTACATCGGCTAGACGGGTGTCTGAGCTGCAGGTGCTTTCGGTCAAGCATCCCTATTTAATTTTTCATTCGGACAGAGTATCCCTATGCACTAATCCATCTTTTCTTCCCAAAGTTTGTTCTACTAGTAATATTAATCAATCCATTGAATTACCCACCTTCTTTAAAGACCACTCTAATAAATTAGAGTATATGTTGCACAAACTGGACGTCCATAGACAACTCAGATTTTATTTGGATAGAACAAAAGATCACAGGAAATCTGATCAGCTATTTATAGCTTTTGCTGACAGCAGAAAGGGTCTTGCAGTTACGAAATGAACTCTTTCTAAATGGCTAACTGATTGTATCATTTATGTTTATGAAAATTCTGATCAAACATTATCAGCAAAACCCAGAGGACATTCTACCAGATCAATTTCTACATCTTTGGCTCATGCAGCTCGTCTACCTTTAGACATCATTTGTGCGGCTGCTACTTGGGCTAAACCACATACATTTATTTCTCATTACAAAGTGGACAGGGTTTCTAGGGATAGGGCAACCTTTGGTTCCACTGTGCTCAAGAACGTTCTCCCTTGAGTTCCTCAGGATCATGGAGCTAGGACGCTACCCATGTGTAAGAACAAAGGCGAGATTGAACACTCTCACATAAAGAAGTTATGTCCTTACCATAACGTTCCATGTGGAGTGTTCATCTCGCCTTGGTTATTACACTCCCACCCTTCCCACCCTTAGGAAGAACGTTCGATTTGGTGCCTGGTCTGGAATATTCTCCTTCTGCTGTTGCAGTGTTGGTATTACTATCATACCCTTGGTATGTTGTATATAGGTAATTATGTATATAGTTTGGCATGTATGCATGATTGTTGTCTGGTTTGCTTGCAAACTAGATCTGAGGTAAAGGCAGAGGGGGATTGTGGGTATTAGATGTCCTCGAGCTTCTTCTCGATGCAGAGCTTGCAGTCGGCCGGCACGGAGCCGAGGATCGGCTCCGAACCCATGTGTAATAACCAAGGCGAGATGAACACTCCACATGGAACGTTATGGTAAGGACATAACTTCTTTTTTTTGTAGGTAATAATTATTCAAAAACATAAATGCATTATTGTTCAGGACTAAATCCAATAATTGGCCTAATAGTAATTGCCTATCATTTGTAAAAGATGTTTCACCTAACAATATTTCACGCACTGCTTCAATACCCAAATCATTTGGGATAGATGTGAAAAGGTTTTTCACATCTAAAGTAATTAATAGGTACTCATTGTCATGAGGAGCTAGATGTATAGTTGATAAATGATCAAGTAATTGATATGTGTCCTTTAAAATAGTATTAAAAGAATCAACAACAGGTCTAAGTAAAAATTCTATAAGTGAGGAAATGTTTGCAGTCACCCAGTGATCCCCCGAAACAATGGGTCTGAGTGGAATGGGATGTTGGTTCTTGTGTATTTTCGGTAGTCCCTTAATAATTGGTATGGTGGGATTATTTATAACCAAATAATTATACATTTCTTCACTGACCTGTCTACAAATAAACATGTCATACAATGCATCATGTACATTTTTGATAATCTTATTAATGTCAATTAAATTAATTTTTACATATGTTGTATCATCATTTAACATCAAATGCATATTCATATTGTAATCTATAGTATTTAAAATGACTACCCCGCCCCCTTTATCGGCGGGCTTGATAGTAATCTCTTCATGGTTACTTAAATATTTTAAAGACATGAACTCTTCTGGGGTAAGTTTATAAAAACTTGGTTTCAACATTAATTTAAACATAACATTCAATTTTTATTATAGTTATTACCACCTGGTTTATTAAGTATACAAGACTGCTGTATTAGCTTTTGTTGATTTGACAGACGTGTTACAAAATATCAAGATAAGATAACTTGCTGCAGTTGGGGGGGCCCCCAGCGACCGCAGGGTTTATTGGTGCCCTAAAGCCAGCTATGGATGTTCATCGTGTTACACTGCTGCAGTCATCACACTTGGGTTATCCTGCCGTCAGGCGGTCCCGCAGTCTTCCAGAGTTCCAAAGTCTTGGTCCGGCGTCAGTTGCTGTCGCTTCTTCCCTGACGTCAGTGCGCCAGGGGTATACAAGAGGCATCCGACGCCATTTTCTTCAGTTTTTCTTGCGCCAGATGTCAGGTGCCCCCAAGTAGGTAGGCAATACATATTGCTAATAAACATGTAAAAGGAATACCTTCAGTTACAAGCAAATACACCGCAAAGGTTGTACAGGATAGAAAAGGTATAGAAAAGTTCAGCTAGGTGAGAGGGGACAGAGGGAGGGTAACCTGGACTGCAGCAGTGTGAACACTCGAACATCTACATTTATGGTAGGTACAAAACTGTACTATGTTCATCGTGTTACACACTGCTGCAGTCATCACACTTGGGTGGAATCCCAAAGCTAAGGATGGGTGGTGGAACTAAACAGGGTTTGGAGAGGCTAGTAGGCCCTGTAGAACTGCAGTGGCAAAGCCAGCTCTGGTTTTAGAGTATAGAGGTAAGTGATAGTGCTTGGTGAAGGTGTGCACTGAACTCCAAGTTGCAGCCTCCAAAATATCCTTGGTTGGTACCTCTCTGAGGAAGGCTGTTGATGTTGCTGTAGCCCTGGTGGAATGGGGCCTAATGTTACCAGGTACAGGTTTCCCATGGCGTGTGTAGCAGAAATGGATACAATGTCCTATCCATTTTGAAATGGCCTGTTTTGAGATAGCCTTTCCTTGTGATCCTGCAGCATAGGATACAAAGAGCTGGTCAGATTTTTCTGAAAGCCTTAGTTTTATCCAAGTAGTAATGTAATTGCCTGTGAATGTCCAAAGAGTGTAGGAGCCTTTCCCCTTTGTTCTGGGGGTTTGGATAAAAGGTGGGCAAATGAATGGTTTGGTATAGGGCCACACTGCATACCACCTTTGGCATAAAGGAAGGGTTAGTTCGTAAAGCGACTCTGTCTTGATTAAAAATGATGAAAGGCTCCACTGCCATTAGGGCCTGTAGCTCTGAGACTCTTCGTGCTGAAGTTATTGCTAGCAGCAGGGCAGTTTTCCTTGATAGGAACTGTAGATCAGCTGTAAAAGCTGGTTCAAAGGGCGGTAGTGTAAGTTTTTCCAAAACAAAATTGAGATTCCCAAGTTGGTGTTGGTGCACTCTGGGGCGGTCTTATGTTCTTATCCCCTTTGAGGAACTGTCTTAGTAATGGATGTGAAAAAATAGGAGGATCCATGTTGTATTGAGCTGAAATAGCTGAGGCGTGGATCTTAATAGATGAAAAGGAAAGTCCTTTGTGCAACATCTCAGTTAAATATTGAAGAATCTGAGGAACATTTGGGACAAGGGGATTTTGGCCTTTAGCCTGGTTCCAGGCGCAGAATCATTTCCATTTGTCTGAATAGGCTTTCCTGGTGCTGGGCCTCCTGGCCTCCAGAATGACATCCATCACAGCTTTAGAGAGAAATGTTGATTGGTTGTTTAGGTAATTTGCCATGCAGCCAGATTTAAAGTCTTGAGCTGGATGTGTAGAATCTGATTGTTTTGCTGAGTGAGCAGGTGAGGAATTGGATGTAAAATCCATGGTGGGCCTTGAGCCATGTTCCTTAGTATTGGATACCAGTGTTGGCTTGGCCAGTCTTGAGTAATGAGTATCATTTGTGGCCTCTCTAATCTGGCTTTCAGCAGCACCTTTGCCAGAAGAGGCAGTGGAGGAAAGGCATACACTGTCAATGTTTTCCAACTGAATGAGAGGGCGTCCACTTTCCAAGCTAGTGTGTGATATGTCCTTGTGCAGAATTTCCGTAGTTGGTAGTTTTGGGGGGGGGGGGGAAGCAAACAGATCTATGTCTGGGCTCCCCCATTTTTGAGTTATCATTGCGAATACTTGTGGATCTAGTTTCCACTCGTGAGGATCTATGATGTTTCTGCTTAGATCGTCTGCCAATGTGTTTTTCTTTCCTGGCAGGAATTGTGCTTGTAGTTGAACTTGGTAGGTCAGTGCTGTGTTCCACAAGGTCATTGCTTGCCTGCATAGGGGGTAGGAATGTGTGTCCCCTTGCTTGTTTATGTACCACATCACTGTGGTGTTGTCCGTCTTTATTAGGAGTTGTCCTGGATGTAGGAGGTCCTTGAAAGCTGTTAGGGCATTTTGTACAGCTAGCATCTCTTTTTGATTGATATGTAGATGCCTTTGATCTGCAGACCATTTGCCCTGAATACACTGTCCTGCCATGTGTGCTCCCCAGGCATAATCCGATGCATCTGTTATAGTTTGCCTGGCTGTGGGTAAGGTAAAAGGCTGACCCTTGTTGAGGTGACATGCCTGAGCCCACCATAGAAACTCCTGTTGAAGGCAGGGAATGAGTGGAATTATTGTTTCCAAGCTGTGGCTGTGTTGAGTCCATACGCTTTTCAGGTACCATTGTAATTTCCCCATATGCAGTTTTGCAAATGGTATTAGTAGTATGCAAGATGCCATGAGTCCCAAGGCCTGCAGAATTTTTCTTGCAGGGAGTTGGGTCTTTGTTGCCATCATTTTGAAGTATTGAGTCGGCTGTCCTTGCTTGTCTGGCGTGAGATAAGCCATCTGGGCCGTTGTATTTAAACTGGCACCCAGGAATATTATGTCTTGTGAGGGCACTAGTTTTGACTTCTTTTCGTTTACTGTGTACCCTGGGCAACTTAATAGGTTTTTGACAAACGCCAAATGCTTTAAAAGAATGTCCTTGCTTTATGCTTGAATAAGGCAGTCATCCAGGTATGGATATATTTGAATTCCTCTTTGTCTGCAGTATGCAATTACTGGTGCCAGGCATTCTGTGAAGACCCTGGGCGCAGTAGATAAGCCAAAGGGCAGTGCAGAGAATTGGTAATGGGCTGAACCTGCTATAAATCGGAGGTATCTTCTGCAATTTTGTCTGATAGGGACATGCAGGTATGCCTTCTTGAGGTCCAATGTTACTAGCCAAGCCTTCTTGCCCAGCATGGGAAGAAGTTGCTGTAGTGTTAGCATCGTGAATTTGGGTACTTCCAGATATGTGTTTAGAATTGAGAGGTCCAGAATGGGTCTCCAGGCCTTGTCCTTTCAGGGAACTAGAAAGAGTCTTGAGTAAAATCCTTGTCCTTGCTCCTGTGTTGGAACCTTCTGAATGGCTCTCATGTCCATGAGAGCTGAAATTTGCTTTTGAACCTCTGCCCATTGATTTGGTGGCAGGTTTGGCATTTCTTTTATCCTTGGTAAAGTGTGGAAGTGGAATCTGTATCCTTGAGATACAATATTTAGGACCCATTTGTCTTTTGTGATGCTGTGCCAGTTGTCTGCAAAAAATGCTACTTTTCCTCCCAAGGGAGCTGCCAAGAGGGATTTGCTTGGCAGTCTGAGGAGTAAGTCATTGTGTTTGTCTTCTGATAGTTTGAGACCTGTCTTCTCCTCCTTTTTGGGTTGTGGCACCCCGTTGATGAGGCTGGTAAGAGCCTTGTGACTGACCTCTGCCCCTTGGGCGTCTGTATTTGCCCCTCTGTGGTCTGGCAGAAGCTGGAAAGGACCAGTTTTTGGTTGGCCAATTTCTGCTGAAATGAGGGGGTTGAACCTGTAAAAAATCCTTGACCGTCTGCATAGATTTTGCATTATCCTCCATTTTCTTTAAAACCTCTTATGCTTTTACACCAAATAAAACATCCTGCTGTAAAGGTGCATCCAATAACTTTGCTTTAACATGATCAGGTAAAGTCTGTTCTTTTAACCAAGCATGCCTACGTATGACAGACCCTATCACTGCTGCTCTACAAGAAGCTTCCAATGAATCAAATCCACATTGCAAAGTATGTTTTCCCACTTGTTCAGCTGCATGCAACAATTCTTGCATTTCCTTGTAATCAGGCTGTTCTGTATGTGTGATCATTTTTTGTTTTAATTGAGACGTCAAATATTGTTGATATTTCAGCATGTGAAACTGGCAATTTAAGGCCCTCATAGCTAGAGTAGCTGAGGTATATACTTTCTTTCCCCATCTGTCTAGTGCTCTAGAATCCCTTTCAGAGGGTACAGGATTTTTAGCAATAGAGGCCTTAACCCCTTTGGGACCCTGAGAAATGGTTTCTGGGTCAGCAACAAGGCTTTTATATAGGAATTTGTTTGAGTCAGGGACTCCGTAGTATCTGTCTGGTTTGACTGTTGCAGGAGATAGTGAATCTGGGTTAAGGCCAGATTCTGAATAAACATCATCCACAATGTCTAACACGGGTGGAATAGCAAGTGGTCTGTGCTGGGGTAGTAAAAGGAACTCTCGGAGCCTTTTTTAGAATCAGAGTAATCCTGGCCTTCCCAGTGGAAATATTCCCTCATGGTATGTAAAGTTTCCCCAAAAGAGTAGTCTTCTGGGGGAGATGCTGAAGGGATAGAGTCTTCATAAGGGGGAACAGAATATTCCTGTTCCTCAGAAGAATCTGAGGAAATTGAAACCTGGTCAGAGGAAGCGTAGTCCTCCTCTTGTCTTGGCCTTTTATCAGGAGGGGGATGGGAACCCCTGATTAGGGTAATTAAATCTTCAGCCATCTTCAGCATCTGTTTCTTAGGCATGGGGCCTTGTACTGGAGACTGCTGTGCAGTCTTCTTTGTTTTTAAAGGGGTTTTCAGCTTTGCATAGGATTTAATAGTGAGTGTAGTCGGTCTGAAGACACCTTCTGCAACTGAAGGGGTTTCAACTGCACCGGAATCTCCTTCAGCCATTGAGTCGGAAGGGCCTAAAGGTAAAGGTTGTGGAGGCCTAGCAATCTCCTCTTGGGAATTGGATGCCGCCTGGGGTTCTAAATCAGCGGTCATCAGGGGCTGCGTAGGCGCCTCACTGAAAACTGGAGAACCGGCAACTAGCCTAGCAGAGGCCTCGGAGTCTGGTTTGGGTCTCTGTTGCCTGTCCTTATCTTTGCGTTTTTTATGCATTCCAGTCGTCGGTTGCTCCGACGGCATGGTATAATTAAATTTCCTACCAAAATAATGTCGGGCGAAATCAAACCGACGTTTAATAGTTCGTTTGTTAAACCTAGCACAAAACCAAAAAACCTGTGACGTCGTGGTCTGGGCCTAGGCAAGGAATACAATAAGAATGAAAGTCCTTATGAGATATTTGCTTCCCACAAGAAATGCAACTGTTAACTTTTTCTGACATCGGACTGAGGCAAGAAAAGGTTCCCCAACGGGGTACTTAGCTTTATTGAAGACTTCGGTCTGAAATTCGATTTGAAAATCTCAGGAGTCGGCCGACCGGCACTTGCGAACTGCTTCTGCTTTGGGCATCGCGCGGCAAGAAAGACTGAAGAAAATGGCATTGGATGCCTCTTGTATACCCCTGGCTCACCTCTCTTGGTGGATCACATCTCCCCAGCTCCTCCTAGGAAGACCTTTCGTCCCCCCTCCGGTTGCTACAGTGACAACGGATGCCTCCCTGATCGGGTGGGGGGGGGGCATTACCAGGGCAGGACAGTCCAGGGCATGTGGCAACCATTCGAGTGCCACTTGCACATAAACGTTCTAGAGATGAGAGCAGTGCTTCTAGCGTTGCAAGCTTTACAAGACTCTCTTCCCAAGGGAACTATAGCAAGTCAGACAACATGTCTGTAGTGTGGTACATCAACAAACAAGGCGGAACCAGATCTTACCCCCTATGTCTAGAGGCTCTCAGACTGTGGCAATGGGCGATTTCTTCTCAGCGATTTCTGTTAGCAACGCACATCCCTGGGAAGTCCAATGTGATTGCAGACAGATTGAGCAGAGCTATTCTCATGCCTCACGAGTGGTCTCTGAAGAATTCAGTGTTGGAGAAAGTTTTTCGAAAGTGGGTCCGGCCTTGCTGCGACCTTTTCGCTACTCCCCAAAACAGCAAGTGCGACGATTTTTTCACCCTCTTTCCCCAACCAGGCCATCCCAGCAGAGACGCTCTACTGCACGTTTGGCCCCGGGGACTTCTGTATGCTTTTCCTCCCTTCCCACTGATATCTCAGCTGATACAGAAAGCCATCTCTCAGAAAGCTTCCATGATCCTCATTGCCCCTTACTGGCCTCGACAGGTTTGGTTCCCATTTCTCCACCGTTATCTGTTGGAGCAACCTTGGCATCTGGACCCAGTTCCAGACCTCTTGACCCATCAGTCGGGTCAGTTGCACCACTCCCTTACTTCTCTGAACCTCACAGCGTGGTTCCTCCAATTCCAACTTTAGCCAGGCTTCCTCTGATATCTCACTCAGTTAGAGATATCTTGATAGCCTCTCATAAATCTTCCACTCGGAAGATTTATCATAACAAGTGAAAACATTTTTTCTATTGGGCGCAGTCAAAGAATATAGATCCTTTCACTGCTTCCATTCAATCAGTTCTAGACTTTCTAGCCGAACTTTTCCATTCAGGTTCGTCTCCATCTACCATTAGAGTTCAGTTGGCAGCAATTTCGAACTTTCATGTTGGTGTCTCAGAGTCCTCCATTATGTCTCACAAACTCTGCAAAGCCTTTTTAAAGGGAGTTTTTCTCCTCAAACCACCCATCAGAGATCCTCCTCCCCAATGGGATCTCAATTTGGTTCTGACATCCTTAATTCTTTCCCCCTTCGAACCTGCGGCTTCATGTTCAATAAAGTTACTCTCTTGGAAAACACTCTTTTTAGTAGCTATCACTTCAGCTAGAAGAGTCTCTGAACTCCATGCTCTGTGTTGTCGACCCCCTTATCTTGTTTTTCATAAGGATGGGGTGTCCTTACGTACTAACCCGTCTTTTTTGCCCAAGGTAGCTTCACTGGCAAATTTGAATCAAACCATTGAGCTTCCTGTTTTCTTCCCAAATTATTCTAATAGGTCAGAACAAAAGTTACACTGTTTAGATGTTCATCGCCAACTTAGGTACTATTTAGACAGGACCAAACAATTCAGGAAATCTGACCAACTGTTTGTTCCTTATGCAGAAGGAAGAATGGGCCTTCCAGTTTCTAAAGTCTCTCTCTCTAGATGGCTTACTGCTGATTACCCTAGTGTATGAGATAAGACATCAACAGTTGCCATCCAAACCCAGGGCTCATTCAACTAGAGCTTTAGCCACTTCCATAGCTTTCCAAGATAGGCTGCCTATTGATTCGATTTGTTCTGCAGCTACTTGGGCTTCTCCCCATACCTTCATTTCTCATTATAAGTTGGACTTGGCCTCTAGAGACCGAGCCAACTTTGGTTCCACTGTACTGAAGAGTCTGTTCCGATAGGCCACCCGGGACAAGGTGCTAGGGACGCAGTCCCATCCAGCAAGAATGAAGGCGATATCAACAACTTAACATTTAGAAGTTATGTACCTACCATAACGTTCCATGTTAGTTGTCTTCTCGCCTTCTTTCTTGCGTCCCACCCTCCTTCCCCCTAGCCAGGACAGACCTAGAGGAGTTTTTCTTTGTTCCTTATGGAATTTTCTTGCTGGCCTTAGCTTTCAAACGAGATCTGAGGAGTTAGCTCCTAGCATTATGGGATATAGGGGAGCCTCGAGCTGGTGGAACTAGCTCTCGAGCTTTTAGAGTGGCTGAGTCGGAGCCGAGGATCGGCTCCGAACCCATCCAGCAAGAAAGAAGGTGAGAAGAAGACAACTAACATGGAACGTTATGGTAGGTACATAACTTCTAATTATGCCACATTGTTGTTCATAAATTTAAGCTCAGCATTCAATACGGTGAGTCCAATGCAACTTATAGAAAAGCTAATCAACCTTGGCATAAATAAAGGGCTGTGCAACTGGATCCTCGATTTCCTGACTGGAAGACCACAAAAGACCTGTGCTGCTAACAACACTTCAGGGAGTATTACAATAAACCCCAGGGTTGTGTGCTGAGTCCTCTACTGTTAGCAGTCCTTACCCATGACTGCTCTGCGAAAGCTAGCAACAACCACATCATCAAATTCACAGATGGCACCACAGTGGTGGGACTCATAAGTGGTGATGCGAGTGGGTATAGGAATGAGGTCAACTCGCTGATTGAATGGTACAATAACAATTTGTTCCTGAACTTCAGTAAAACTAAAAAAAAATATTATTGACTTCAGAAAGAGCTCTGCCATGCACCTGCCCCTCAAGGTCAACAGTGAAGAAGTGGAGAGAGTCCAAACTACAAAGTTCCTGGGGGTGCATATATCAGATTATCTTTGTTGGAGTACAAACACAGGCCAGCTAATTAAAAAGGCCCACCAGCGACGATACTTCCTAAGAAGGCTGAGAAAAGCAAAGCTCTCTATGAATGCTCTAAATACCTTCTACAGAGGAGCCATCAAGAGCATTATCACCAACAACTGCACTGTATGGTTCAGTAACAGCACAATGGCCAAAAGGAAGAAGCTTCAATGATTAATAAGAATAGCAGACAAGATTGTAGGCTTTAGTCTTCCTACCCTACAGGAGCACTTTGAAATGAGTTATAAAATCCACCATATGGGTGGTTCACTAAACTTGCATCAGGCAGAAGGTTACAAAGTATTTGCTGCAGGACCTCCAGATTCATGAACAGTTTTTATCCAACTGCAATAAGACTCATTAATGCAGACGTAAGTCTGGATGTATCAACTATAATAGAGTGATGTTCTTTGTGTTTCACTGTTGCAGTCATCACATTTGGGTTATCTTCTTGCAGTAGCCGTCAGTCGGCCTGATTATCAAAGTCTTGGGTCCTGCGTCGGTTGCTGTCTCATCTTCCGTGACATCAGGTAGTCAGGGGTATAAAGCATGCAGCCGACGCCATTACATTAGTCTTTCTTGCCGTGCAGTGCCCGAAGCAGAAGCAGTTCGCAAGTGCCGGTCGTCCGACTCCTGAAGTTTTCGAGTTTCAGAACCGAAGTCTTCAACTAAAGCTAAGTACTCCGTTGGGGAAACTTTTTCTTGCTCTAAACCGATGTCCGTAAAAGTCAATAATTGTATTTCTTGTGGAAAGCAAATACCTCACAAAGATTTTCATTCGTACTGTATTCGTTGCCTAGGCCCTGACCACGACGTACCTCGCTGTTGGTTTTGTGCCTTATTTAAGCAATGGACTATTCTTCGTCTGTATATTTACACTTCTAAATATTTTGGTACTCAGTTTAATTATCCAGATACGTCTTCGGTAAGCCATCCGACTACCGACTTTCTGAAAAAACGCAAAGATAAAGACAAAGACAGGCCGCCTGGGTCCAAAGCTGCCGACTACGCTTCTCCTAAGCCAGTCACCAGTTCGCCGGTACTCAGTGAGGTGCTTTCGCAGCCCCGGATACCCACTACTTCAGATTCGCAGGCCTCTACTGAGACCCATTCAGATTTCAGTATGCCTTGAGATGCTTCAACTGTGGAACCTGCGAAAGTTTCTACCTTGGATGGGTCCGGAGCCGCTGTGCAGGCACCGGCTTCTGAGGGTGTATTCAGGCCTACTGACTTGCATATTAAACCGATACCATCTTCTTCTTCAAGGCCTAAAACTCAAACCATGCCTAGAAAACCGATGCCCAGACCGCATGGTCAGGCCTTTATGCCCAAAAAACAAATGATAAGAATGGCTGAAGACCTTATTACTTTAATCAGGGGAAGCCAATCTTCCCCTTCTAAGAGACCTAGAACTGAATTTGCTTATGATGCTTCTGACAAGTATTCTGAAATTTTTGTTTCTTCTTATGACCAGGATTTACCCTCATCTACCTATGAGGATTCTGATGCGGTGGACTCTGTTCCATCTGCCCCCCCCGAGGATTTCTCTTTTGGTGAAACCCTGCATAATCTTAGGGAACACTTTCACTGGGAAAGCCAGGATTACTCTGATTCTAAAAAGAGGCTTAGGTATTTCTTACTCCTGCCCCAACACAGGCCTTTAGCTATCCCTCCTGTACTAGACATTGTTGATGACGCCTTTTTGGAATCTAGCTTGGCCCCTGACACTCTACCTCCTGCTCCCAGAAAACCTGATAGATATTACAGGGTTCCTGACTCTCTCAAGTTCTTTTTTAAAAATCCTACTGCAGATCCTGAGACTATTTCACAGGGACCCAAGGCCATTAAGGCTACTACTGCCAAAAATCCTACCCCCTCTGATAGAGACTGTATACACTTCTGCAGCTTTAGCCATTAGGGCCTTAAACTGCCAGTTTCATATGTTAAAGTATCAGCAGCATATATTATTGGATTGCTTAAACAGAAAATTATGTTGATTCCTGACTGTGCTGAAAATAAGGATATACAGGATTTACTGCATTCTGCTGAACAAGTTGGAAAGCATACTTTGCAGTGTGGTTTTGATTCACTAGAGGCATCTTGCAGGGCTGCCGTCACTGGGTCTGTACTTAGAAGGCATGCTTGGCTTAAGGAGCAATCTTTGCATGATCATGTTAAAGCTAAATTGCTGGATGCTCCCTTAAATCAGGACCGCCTGTTTGGCAACAAAGCAGAAAAAGTTCTTAAAAAGATGGTGGGAAAAGCTAAATCTATGCAAACTGTAAAAGATTTCCTACAAGTACAACCTCCAAGATTTAGGAGGCATTGTCCCTCTAGGAATTGGTCTTTTCTTGCCTCTTCCAGGCCTTCTCAGTCCAAACCCCGAACTAACAGAACACCCAGGCCTCAGTCCCAGGGTACGCACAGGACTAAGCAGTGGGGGGGGGGCACCCACTTCCAAAGCAGGGAGTATTAAGACTCCCCCTATGGTAAACTGTCTCAATGACTTAACTTTAAAACTTCCACGCACTTCTCAACTGACTGCTCCTTTAGGGGGAAAGATTACTTTGCAGGCAAAAAACTGGGAACTCATTACCCAGGACAAATGGGTTTTCAATTTAGTTTCCCAAGGATACAGGTTTCACTTCCACACGTTACCAACCACAAACGGTTGGCCAGATCTACCCCCAAGTCATTGGGCAGAGGCTCAAAAGCAAGTACTCTCTCTCTTAAGCATAAAAGCTATTCAAACTGTACCAGAAGAGGAAAAGGGACAAGGTTTCTACTCAAGACATTTCCTGGTAGCCTGAAAAGACAACTCATGGTGTCTTGTCCTGGACCTTTCTATCTTAAACACCTTCTTGGTGATTCCAAAATTCAAGATGCTAACTCTTTCCACCAGTTCCTTTCTATGCTAGGCAAAGATGCCTGGTTGGCAACACTGGATTTAAAGCAAGCCTACCTGCACATCCCAATCAGGGAATCTTGCAGAAGATACCTACACTTCAAAGCAGGCTACATGCACTATCAGTTCTCTGCAATGCCCTTTGGCTTATCTACTGCGCCCAGGGTATTCACAAAGTGCCTAGCTCCAGTCATTGCATTTTGTAGGCAAAGAAATATTCAAATATAACCATAATGGGACGATTGTCTAATTCAGGCAGAAAGCCAGGACATACTTTTGAATCATCTGGCATTTGTACAAAAGGTGCTAACTTGTCTGGGGTACACCATAAACGAAAAGAAATCACATCTGGTACCCTGTCAACAAATTATATTCCTGGGAGCAAGCTTGAGCACAACTTCCGAGATGGCTTTCCTCACGCCGGAGAAACAACTTCATTTGACAACTTACTTCAAACTAATGGCCACAAAAACCTTGCTATCTGCAAGGAAAATACTGCAAGCCTGGGGGTTCATGGCCTCCTGCATTCTACTAATTCCATATGCAAGACTGCATATGAGGAAACTACAATGGTATCTAAAAAGCCTATGGTGTCAACATTCTCAGGATCTAGAAGCAATGATTCCTATCATACCTTGCCTGCGGTTAGAGTTCCTTTGGTGGGCAGAGGCCTGCCACCAAAACAAGGGACTACCATTCACTCTTCCCCCTGACACCCAAACCCTAACAAGAGACACATCAGACTGTGCATGGAGGGCTCACCTGGCAGGGAAGTGTATTCAGGGCAAATGGAACCCAAGTCAAATGCAGCTGCATATCAATCAAAAAGAAATGTTAGCTGTACAGAATGTTCTGACAGCCTTCAAGGACCACATTCTTCCAGGACAGTTAATGGTAAAGACAGACAACACCACTGTTATGTGGTAAATAAACAAGCAGGGGGGTGTACCCATTCCTAACCCTCTGCAGACTAGCCATGGCTCTGTGGAACACAGCCTTGATTTACCAAGTGCATCTACAGGCTCAATTCCTGCCAGGAAAACTAAATACACTGGCAGACGAACTAAGCAGAAATCTCATGGACCCACATGAGTGGAAACTGGAACTAAAGACTTTCAACAGATCTAGACCTGTTTGCCTCCCCCCCAGAACTACCAGTTGGTCAAACTCTGCACAAGGACTCCCCACAAAAAAGCTTGGAAAGTGGATTCTCTGTCCTTCAACTGGAAAAATCTATCAGTTTTTGCCTTTCCTCCTCTGCCTCTCATCTCCAAAGTACTACTAAAGATCAAACAGGACAAACCAAGGACAATACTGATTACACCAAACTGGCCACGCCAACACTGGTACCCCCTCTTGCACAGTTTGTCACTGCTGGCTCCATGGCATCTGCCTCAGACCCCTACCCTGCTGTCCCAGCAGGAGAGCCAGATTCTGCACCCACAGCTTCAAACCCTGATCCTGGCAGCCTGGCTAATTACCTAATCTTTCCAGTACCATCCCTCAGTAAACAAGTGTTGGATGTCATTTTGGAGGCAAGGAGGCCTAGTACTAGAAAATCTTATGCTGTAAAATGGAAAAGATTCTGTGCCTGGAACCAAACTCAAGGGATGGGCACAGCAGCACCCAATTTACCTCAGATTCTTCAGTACTTAACCGAGATGCTTCACAAGGGCCTTTCTTTTTCCTCCATCAAAATTCACGCCTCAGCCATTTCCGCTCATTACAACACAGAACCACCCCTCTTCTCTCATCCACTGCTCAAACAGTTCCGCAGAGGGGCCAGAAACTTAAGGCCACCCAGGAGAGCCCCAACTCAAGCCTGGGACCTTAACTTTGTATTGGAAAAACTCACTTTTCCTCCTTATGAGCCAGCTGCAAGTGCAGAGTTAAAATTCCTTTCTTGGAAAACAGCCTTCCTTTTAGCAATCACTTCAGCAAGAAGGGTATCTGAATTACAAGCCTTTATGGCAGTGGAGCCTTTCATCATCTTTCATGCGGACAGGGTGTCCCTCAGGACCAATCCCTCCTTCATGCCCAAGGTGGTATCCAGTGTGGCTCATAATCAGTCCATTCATTTGACAACCTTCTTTTCTAATCCACAGAACAGAGAGGAATGGATACCGCACTCCTTAGATGTGGACAGACAACTTAAATTTTACTTGGACAGGACTAAACCTCAAAGGAAATCTGAACAACTGCTGGTGGCATTTGCTGCAGGGGCAAAGGGGAAGGCTATTTCAAAGCAAACCATTTCTAAATGGATAGGCCATTGCATTCATTTCTGCTATAAGCACCATGGAAAACCTATCCCACAGGGGATTAGACCCCATTCAACCAGGGCTGCATCTACCTCTACAGCCTTTCTCAGAGGTGTCCCTACCAGGGACATCCTAGAAGCTGCTACCTGGAGTTCTGTACATACTTTCACCAAGCATTACCATCTACCAATTTTCTCTAAATCCAGAGCTGGCTTTGCCACTGCAGTCTTTTAGGGCCTTATAGCTGGTCCTAATGCTATCTAAATTCCTCCTCCCATCCTTAGCTTTGGGAATCTACCCAAATGTGATGACTGCAACAGTGAAACACGAAGAACATAGTACAGTTGTGTACACTTACCATAAATGTAGATGTTCGAGTGTATTCACTGTTGCAGTCCTGGTTACCCTCCCTCCAGCCCCCTGACATTTTTTGTCTATACCTCTACTCTCCTTTACTATGCTTAAAAGCTTTTTGGTGCATTTGCTTTTTTGTTGGAGGTATAACCTTGTGTGTGTGTGTGTGTGTGTGTGTGTGTGTGTGTGTATATATATATATATATATATATATATATATATATTTAATTGCTTCCCATTGGGGGGCACCTGACATCTGGGGCAAGAAAAACTGATGTAATGGCGTTGGCTGCATGCTTTATACCCCTGACTACCTGATGTCATGGAAGATGAGACGGCAACCGACGCAGGACCCAGGACTTTGATAATCATTCGGACAGAGGGCTACTGCAAGCAGATAACCGAAATGTGATGACTGCAACAGTGAATACACTCGAACATTTACATTTATGGTAAGTGTACACAACTGTACTTTACGCTCTCATTCTTTTGTTTTTTTTTCCATGCAGTAATTCTGTTGTACTGCATACTAAAATTAATATATTCTCTTCCAAATGCAATTCCAGACACTTCCGTAAGTGCGATATCACCCAGTCTCACCTCTGTGTATAGTGTACTTTTCTTTTCATGTGTTAATCATCTAGTAATCAGTGTTGTCCGGTGTATATAAATAGTGTACAAGCATGTGTGTCAGCTACCTAGATATTTACTCTTGTACTATAGTTATTGTTTATTCTTTAATACCTATCATGACTGTCTTTTTGTGTTTGTTTTCTGCTGTAAAACAGCTGACACTCAAAATTTTGTTTAGGTAGCACTTGTGTTTCCTAAGTGACAAAAAAGTTTCTTTGAATCTCTAGTCACTGCTCCATAGTTTATGCAACCCTCTTGATCAGTGTGTCAGTGAGTTTACATTTGTCTGATTTTTTGCGGAGGGTAATGGAGAACTGAAGAGTGGGCATGGTAGGTTGTTTGCAAGAAATATATAAGTAAAATATGCATAGTCTAGAGTTGGATATACTGAACACCAGAGAAAGTACAATTGTGTAAGAACTTACCATAACAGTAGATTTTCTGCTTTTCACTATTGCAGTGCTTCTTACTAAAGGGGTATCCCACTGAGAATTGCCACGTGTCCTGCCAGCATACCAAAGCCTTAGGCCTTTCTAGGCGCCATACATCAGAAGCATGTTATACATCCAAGAAGTAAAATACAAAAGTGATGTACAAATGCCTAATCCTGAGAACTGAATTGCCCCAGGAGAATCAGAGCAACTAAGAGGAACAGAAAAGAAAGGGTAGGTGCTTCTAAAAAGGGATGAAAGTAGGACCCCCTCAACCAGAAGGTGAGGAATTAGAGCAGAGAAGGGGGAAGGAGAATGGATGAAGGAGGGAGGGATGAAGTACTGCAACAGTGAAAAGATGGACATCTAGTGTGATGGTAACCTCTTACACAGCTGTACTGTGTTCCTCCTTATCACTGTTGCACTATTCCATATTAAAGGGAAAGTACAAAAGCTACTAAAGAGGATGGGAGGAGGAATCAACAGCGAACCCCTCAAAAAACAAACATGTAGGATGGCCTTGGCAAACCCAACTATGGCCCTAGAAACTTCATCTAACTTGTACTGTTTAGTAACATTATGTACAGAAGAACAAGTAGCAGCTTCCAAAATGGCTCTGGCATCCAGACTCTTGAAAAAAGCACCAGAAGAGGCTACTTGCCTGATAGAATGAGCAGAAACTGAAGAAGAAAGCTGTTTAATGGTGAAAAGAATAACAAAAGGAAGTGGCCTTAGAAATCCAAGAAAATGTTTGCTTAGAAACAGCTAAACTCAATTTCCTGGCATTGAAAGGAAACAAAAAGTTGCTCAGATTTCCTAACATCTTGAGTCTTATCCAACTAATTTATGAGCTGTTTATGCAAATCTAAAGCATTTAGAATCCTCTCACCACTATTCTGAGGTGAAAGGAAACTTGAAGATGATGAACAAACTGATGTAAAAACAAGTCATTGACCAGCCTGTGGCATAACAGAAAGATTGATGTGAAGAGAAGCTCTATCGCTGTGAAAAAATAGTAAAGGGAGAACTGCCAAGAGGATGTGCAGCTCATAGACTCTCTTGACATAAGTAAGAGCCGCCAACTAAACAGTCTTCCAAGTGCAGAAGTGCAGAGTAGAAGAAGCTGCAGGTTCAAAAGGAGACAGTCAACTTTTCCAGAATAAAATTAGGGTCCCAAGAAGGTGGCTGAAAAACACCTTTCCAAAATTTTTTAACTTCAAGTCTAGAAGAAAGCGGCAAATAAGCAGAAATGGCTGGCAGATGAACATAAGAGATGAGTATGCCAGATCAGAATAGAGCAACTTACACAAATAAGAAAGAACAGTAGGAATATCCATAAAAAATGGGTCCTGTTCATGCTTGTAATATCAAATAGAAAATCTTTTCCACTTAACAACATGGGATGTTCTTGTAGTGGGCTTTCTGGCCTCTCCCTAAACCCAAAACATGTCCTCAGAAAAGTGGTGTCAAAAAGGAAACAAAACTTTGTCGCCTAAAGAGTCAAATGTAAGGTGAGCAGATGATGGTGAATGAGACAGCCCTTGTCCTGTGTGAGTAAATCCATCCTGTGAGGTAACTTGCAATGCTTGCCCTGACCACATGAAACAGGAGGGTTGACCAATGCTATTTGGGTCAAAAGGGAATCACGAACAAGATTGTGGGTCTGTTTCACATTATCTTGTGTTGGATCTTGGAAAACAGAGGAAGAGGGGAGTAAGCATTTCCAAGCAAAAGATAAGGCCCCCACTGCAAGCAAGAGTACTTGGCATCTGGAACAGAATGTGGGAGTTTTTCTGTTCAGAGGGGAGACAAAAAGCTTTACTTGAGGAGTACCCCACTGACAGATAATGTCCAGGAAGACCTTCTTGTGAAGCATCCATTTATGAGGGTTTGCTCTGGACCTGCTTAGGTTATTTTCCACTAGGTTGTCCTCAGAGGGATTGTAAAGGCCCCTGAATGATTAGATGATGGCTGATAGCAATCACCCAAACAAAAATAGCTGGTCTGCAAAGAAGGAATGACTTTGTGCCCCCTTGCTTGTTTACTTACGACAGTGGTGGTGTCTGTGAAAACCCTGAGAGGGCCCAGAACACAAAGAGAATGCATGACTTGAAGAATAAAAGAAGAGCTGTCATCTCTGTGATGTTGATATGTTCCTCCACTTGTTTGGGAAACAAAACTCAATGGACCTGATGTTGGAAGAAACCCCCTCCCGAACCCAGTTCTGAAACATCTTTATAAAGCTCCTGACTGGCAGAAGAAGCTTGAAAAGGCAGGCATGAATTCAGAAATATCTGATGAATCCACCACAGAAATTCCTGTTTGAGGCAAAGCCAAGAGAGAAATGGAAAGTTCTAGAGAATGACAATGCTGTAGCCAAATTGTCTTGAGATACCACTGAAGTTTCTTCTTGTGGAGTCTTGAGAAAGAAACCAAAGGAAGAGTGGAAGCCATTGCAGAAAATCTGTTGTAGACAACACGTGGCTCAAGGGACTGGAAAAAAAAAAAGCTGTCAAGAAGGTGACCGTGGGTGGCGGAAGAAAAAACATCAAAGGCAAGGTCTCAATCCTACATCCCAGGAAAAACTTGATCCTGTAAAAGGGGGGGGGTCAGAACAGATTTGTTTTGAGATTGAGGGTGAACCCCCCACACTGAGAGGCAGAAGCATGGTAAATCCAAGATTGTGTAGAAGACTCTGCTGAGAAGAAGCTTAAATGAGAAAGTCATCCAGGAAGGGAAAAATATGAACACCATGGATTCTGCATTAGACTATGACTGGAGACAGACATTTGATAAAGACCCTTGGTGCTGTAAAAGACCAAAAGGAGTAGCAGAGAACTGCTAATGTGAGGAAGCAACAGAGAAGCATAAAATGTTTCTGAAGAGAGGGTGAATAGGAATGTGGAGATAAGCATACATCAGGTCCAGAGAGACCAGGTAGGCCAGATGATGCAGCAAGGGAAACCGAGATGAGAGAGACAACATTTTGAAAAAGGCAACCCTTAGAAAAGTGTTAATTAAGGAGAGAGACAGAACAGGCCTCTAAGAGCTCTCCTTCCTGGGAACCAAGAACATTCTGGAATAAGTCTTTTGCCTCTGAGAGGGAAGAACCAGCTGAATAGTTTCCTGAGCTAAAAGGTCCTGAAGAATAGGAGGATAGTGAGGAAGTTGGCAGTGTGTAGGCTGTGAGGAATCCTTGAAAAGGGTGGAAGTCTTTTCCAAACCATGAAGTAACCTCTTTGAATTATGAAAAGAGCCCAGGAAGACAGAGTTAACTGAGGAAAAGAGGAATTTGGCTGAGGGGTAGAGAAGGATAAATGTCAAATAGAGGCAGACTTGCCACAGACAGAGGGCTTTTGAACTCTATAATTCTGTGCAGACGTATCAGGAAATACCCTTTTAGAAGATCTCTTGATCCTTAAGGGATGTTTCAACTGCCTGTACACAAAGGAAGACTAAGGTTCATAGGTAGGCACTAGGCTATCTGCCCAAGGGCATTTATAAGCCTAGCCAGAGCGTCAGCTTTCACCGCCCCATTGATTGATTAACTGAGCCTCTATCAAGAAGAGCCAATGAAGTGATCCCAGGGGTGTATTTTCTGTTACCCATCCACTTGTCAAGGTTTCTCTTGAAGAGTTTTAGTGAGGGGCTCTGCCTAATGTAGTTAAGAATTTTGTTCCAAAGCATGGGGAGTCTCTGTGACAGGAATCTAATCCCTCCAGCATGTTCTATTTATTGTTGTGGCGAGGTTTAGCTCACTAGAGTGAGTAGCTCGCAGTGACTTGGATTTCTTTAGGCGGAGCATGTCCATCAATTTTGAGTTGGACATGGCTTTGTAAGTCAGGCAGAGATCACCTCTGAATAAGTGATATGCGACTGAGTACAGCTGGAGTTTTTCCAGTCGGGCTGCATAGGACATATGTTTGAGGCCAGTAATCCTCTTGGTGAGGTACTTTTGTGGTCTTTCCAGCTGTTGGAAGTGTCTTGAGAGGTACATCCCAAATGGGGCATTGTACTCTCTGATGGGTCTGATGAGTGACTAGTAGAGGGGCACTATAACCTCTTTATTTCTAGATGCGAACCCTTTAGTATTTAGATGGGCTACATAGAAGGATTTCCTAACTACTTTGGCAATATGATTGTCAAAGGAGAGATTACTATATCTACCTGGGTCCCCAGATCTCTTATTACTTGTTCTATATTAAGGGGGCTGCCACCTGTGTGGTAATTCATGGGTGTTTTGTTTTTCCCAAATGGGATGACTATGCATTTTTTGGCATTTAGCTTGAGACCATGACTTTGACACCAGGTGTCCATCTCAGAAAGGCCCTTTTGGAGAATGTCCGTGTCAGCCGGAGAGTCATTTATGGCTCCCAGTTTGCAGTCATCAGCTTACTTGGTTAGCCATAGTCGTCCTGTGTTTGCCTGTACTTCTGAGAAGTATATGCTGAACAGTAGGGGTACCAGGACCGAGTCTTGTGGGACACCACTTGTGACTGGTTTAAAGTCGGAAATGGAGCCCGCTATTCTTACCATGTGAGTTCTGTCTGTAAGCCAGTTGGCAACCCATCTCGTGACGTAGGGGTTTATGTTCAGGCTGGTGAGTTTTTCTATAATTTCCGAGGGGGAATGGTGTCATAAGCCTTGGCGAGGTCAAGGTAGGCTGTGTGAACTACCTTCCCCTCATCTGTGGCCTTGGTGACTGTCTCGAAGAAGTCAGCCAGGTTTAGTAGGCATGGTCTGCCTCAAACAAAGCCGAACTGGGTCGGGGTCAAGTGTTTGGAGGTTCCCAATGTCTTTGTTAATTAATTCCATGATGATGCCCTCCATAGCCTTGCAAACCAGGCTAGTCAGGCTTATGGGGCGATAGTTACCAGGGTCAGTTGTGGTCCCTCCTTTGTGGAGTGGAATAATCCATGTGCACGTAGCCTGTGGAGAGGCTGAGGTTGAACAGTGTGTTTAGGTGGGGGTTAGAAGAATTAATCCCTTGAAACTTAGGGAAAGGAGAAAGAAAAATGTGTTTGAGGTCTTGCATCATCTTTGCTTTATCTGTAAGGTTTTAAAAAGCTCTGCAACAGCAGAACCTAACAGCATCTGAGTGCCTAAGGGAGATTCTATATCTTCAAGAAGAGATTGCAAACTAAGCCAGGAGTACCTTCATATAACAGACCCTGAAGCAGCCTCCTGAGAAGAGGCATCAGCAACAGTGTCATAACTGCATTTGATAGTGTGGCAAGCCACCTGAGAAACAGAACTTAATAAAGAAATGTCAGAAGTCTTAGCTTTGGAGTTAGGCAAGCCAGTCAGATTACCTCTAAGCTTAGAGAGAAGAGGCAGCACCTACCTGGTCATATGGGTCTGGTAGTTTATGGCTCTAAAAGCCAGGGTGGCTGAGGTATACACTTTTCTCCATGCCTGTCCATAGCCCTGCTATCCTTGTCAGAGGGAAGAAGTTTAGAAGAGCACAGTAATTTAGAAGGTTTGCCAGTAGAAAGAGAAATGACTGCAGCATCAGAGGAAGGATTCTTATGTAAGAAATGTTGAGCTTCATGCATCTTGTAAAACCTGTCAGGTTTCTTAGGAGCAGGTGGTTGAGTCTCAGGAGCGTGTATCCAGAAGGGCTTTCAGTACAAGGACTTCAGAAGGTCTAGGAGTGTCCATCTATGAGAGTACATAATACCGCTTTTGGACCTCTGACATTTGGGAACTTTCCCACTGAACATGCTCCATCAGTTTTATTATTGTGTTCACAAAAGAAAGCCCCTCAATAGAAGAATCAGAAGAAAGAATGTGATCATCCTTGGACCCTAAAGCAAGAGAGGAATGGATTTGCAAAGAGTATGCTGGTGATTTTTCCCTAGAATTCAAGTCCACGTCTTCATCAGAGGAGTCGTACTCCAAAAGCCTTTTACAGGGAGTAGAAGAAAAAGGAACAGCAAAACGCACTGACAACCCTTGAGGTGGTTTCAAGGCCATAATGACCTGAAAAGACCTTGAGTGAAATCCTTCCACTCTTTATTGGGATCTTTGGCCACAGGAGGCATATGTTTAGACTTCTGTATTTCATTGAGAGGACCTCAGCCCTAACAAGCTTAGGGGGTTCAGAACTATGCCTGACTTCAATAAGGGAAATAGGGACTTCATCACTAACAAGTGTCTGAGGAATTCCCAGGCCGTTCTGATATAATCAGCCATGAACTCCCCCTTCTCATCTGTAGCAGACATATGCTCAGCTGCAGAGGGCATGTGATTAACGGACCTTGTGTCACCTTCCAGCAGCTTGCAACAGAGGGAGCTGGCATTGGAACCAAGTGGTCCTTGAGTTCTTCATCCAACCCAGTGGACACAGCTAGTAAAGGCTGGACAGTAGACATTTCTAAACTCATCTTTTTGGACTTCGTGTTGAGGCAAGTGAATTTAGAAGCCATAATTCCCTTGGCTATCCACTTCAGACATTGTTTCTCCAAATAAACTGAAAGACATAACAGCCGGCTATGAAGGGTCTTGGGTAAAAAAGCCTGATAAATATCCCACAGAGAGTGATTGTGGCCTGCACTTATGCAGAAAAGGCACTTGTCTGTCTTTATGGGAAATCTGCTTCCCACACTCACATTACCCCTTTGTGAATGACATGTAAAATGGTAACACAACAAAAAGAAATAAGGAAAAAATCGCAACAGGGTATTTATCTGCCATATGCTCTGTAGCTGAGAAAATGTGGCAAACAACTTCACCAACTGAATTAAAAAAAAATAGTATTCGGACTGGCACAAAGAAGTTCTGAGCATCAGACACTCGTATAGCACTTATTTACATTATGTATAGGACATAGTACATATGTCTAATGTATGGCGCCTGAAAATACCTAAGGCTTTGGTAGGCTGGCCAGATGTACACCTATCCTCAGTAGTATATCCTTTTAGTAAGGGATACTACATCAGTGATAAGAATGATGTTATTACTCATCTCAAAGTGATTAATAGAATTCAAACAGATATGGTAGGCTAAAATCAAACTGTTTGCTTAACATTCAAAAGCTCATAAAAGACCTTGGCGCAACACATGTTGCGTATAAAAAGGCTATTTTTTCCCTTTGCAAATGACATTCAGAAGGTTAGCTAAAAGTAAGATTAAGTGGTTTTGGCAGTGTAAACTATGAATGACTGTTAACATTAACTGAGCAGGACAAGTGCGTACCCAGGTCAGGATAGTGACAGTTGTTATCCCATTGTACTATTCAAGGACTGCAGTGGGTAACCCCCAAAATATTCCATAATGTAAATGTCTGCTACGATTTACACAATAATACAGTACTTAATAGAAAATTGAGGTTCATGTCACAGGCCTGTGAGGTACCCATTAAGAAGTATGCAAAAACATTTCATTGTTATGTGAAGCTTTGAATGAAATAGTGCAGTTGACGTCATGCTAAAAAAGCAGTACTGTATGTAGACTATGAGAGCAGTCAGTACACATTTCAATTTGGGACATTTCACTGGCTACATTATCAGGAATGGCTCTGAGTTGTCACATACTTTTTGTAACATTACTTGCTGTGAAAATGCTGTTCAGATGACAGGAGTAGAGAGTGACAGGGAACACTTTGTGGCACACCAGGCTAAATGTATTGTCATGAAACTAAGAGCTCTCATAAAATCATCCAAGGCAAATTTTGAGAGAAAAATCGCCAAGGACTCAAAAGACAATCATAAGGCCTTCTTTAGCTATGTTAGAAACCTAGGAGGAAACTCCCAGATATGCTCAGAATTAGTTCAAAACGATGTGAAAATTACTGAACCTACATACATTGCCAACATACTGGCTGACAGGTTCAGTGCAAACTTCTCCCCCCCCTCCCCCCAAAAGGAGAGATATCTATACCAGAGGATTGTAGCCCCCCAAACATCTCCAACGCCCAGGTGAGAACTGCTCTCTCCAAGGCAAAAAACACAGCATCCATGGGACCGGATGGTGTCCCCGGCTGTGTGCCCCACGAACTCAATGAGGAATTAAACCCGCAGTTAGGACAGCTGTTTAATCTTAGCCTCACCTTAGGATACGTACCCAAGGAGTGGCGCACGACGACTGTGGTCCCACTTCACAAGGGCGGTGCCTCCACCGACCCTGGAAATTACCGTCCCATTAGCTTGACAAGCCTTTTCTGCAAAGCCATGGAGAGGATCACAATGGAACTCATAAATAAAGACATAGGGAACTTGCAGACTTTGGATCCAACCCAGTTTGGCTTTGTCAAAGGCAGATCATGCCTTTTAAACTTGGTTGACTTTTTCGAGACAGTCACCAAGGCCATTGATGAGGGAAAGGCAGTCCATACAGCCTACCTCGACCTGGCAAAGGCCTTCGACACAATACCCCACTCAGGTATCATCGAAAAACTCATCAGCTTGAATGTAAACCCATACATCACAAGATGGGTTGCAAACTGGCTAAGTGACAGAACCCACAGGGTCAGAGTTGCTGGAGCCATGTCAGACTCAAAGCCTGTCATAAGTGGTGTCCCACAGGGCTCAGTCCTGGGTCCACTCTTGTTCGGCATCTACTTTTCTGAAGTACAAGCAAACACAGGAGGGTTATGGCTGACAAAGTTTGCAGATGACTGCAAACTGGGCCATAGTCGAAAACACATCTGACACAGATATCCTTCAGAAGGGCCTCACAGAAACGGATAACTGGTGCCAGAGCCATGGCCTAAAGTTAAACGCCAAGAAATGCATAGTCATACCCTTCGGGAAAACAAGGTTACCCCTAGCTACCATATAGGTGGCAATCCACTGAGCACAGAAGAAGTCATCAGGGATCTGGGGACCCAGGTTGACAGTAGCCTTCGCTTGACACTCATGTTGCTAAAGTAGTTAGGAAAACCTTCTACATTGCCCACCTGATCATGAAGGGATTCACATCTAGATCAAGGGAGGTCATCGTCCCCCTGTACTCATCACTCATTAGACCTATGATTGAGTACAATGCCCCATTCGGAATGTATCTGACCCGACACCTGCAGCAGCTGGAAAGGCCCCAAAAGTTCCTCACCAAAAGGATAAAGGGTCTCAAAAATGTCTTATGCTGCCCGACTGAAAGAACTCCAGCTCTATTCAGTCTCATACCGCTTGCTCAGAGGTGACCTGTGCCTGACATATAAGGCCATGTCAAACCCAGATTTGATGAATATGCTTCACCTCAAAAATCTAGATCCCTCAGAACCACAAGGGCGGAGACTTAAACCTTGACACGGTTATTAATAGAACGTGCTGGAGGGACAGATTCATCACCCAGAGACTCCCTATGCTGTGGAACAAAATCCCGGTACATGTGAGGCAGAGCACCTCGCTGGCCTTGTTCAAGAGGAATCTTGACCAATGGATGGGAGATCGCAGATATACCCCAGGGATTACTTCAGTGTCACTGCTTGACAGAGGCACAGCAAAATAATAGGCATAGTTTTATTCAAACTAAAGGGGTGGCGAAAGCCACATAACTATGGGCTAGGCTTATAAATGCCCTTGGGCAGATAGCCTAGTATGAACCTATGCATAGCTGATTAATTGGCTAACCATTGCAAGGCAGGACGTATGACACTCTGGCTGACCGATGGAGAGAAGATGGGAGGAGTAACTTGGGTAAGAACTCAAACTCACAAAAAGTGCTGTAAAAAGTGTGTTATTGCTGCAATTTGTTAATATTTATTAAAAGTGCTGTAAAAGAATGTGTAACACTGCACAAGGAAAAGCATTTGAAAGAATCAGTGCAGTTCATTCAATGAAATTTGTACTGAAGACTCTCAAAGTTAGCACTTTTCCATACAAAGTGAGTTCAGGATCTGATAAGGTACAGTAGGGCAACTTAACATCATGACCTGCACCCTCACGGTGCATTATGGCATAGATATAGCTTTCCAAATAAAGAACTTGTCATATCTATCCCCATGAGGGCATTCAAGGTTACAAAAGCAAATTAATAATGATTATTTCTGCATGCAGGTTAAGATGAAATAAAACTTCATGGAAAGAAAAGTTTTTGCCCTGCCGTAGTGATCCTTTAATTTAGATTGTACAGCAACAGCAGATGGAGAGTACAGTCAAGACTGATTTCTTGACTTTTCCATTCATGTTATTAAATTAAGCAAGGTGAATACAACCAAAATGAAAAGCTCAAAGAAAATGTTTTTAAAAAGTTGCCACCTGCTGCCATCCAAAACTTCATCATGAGTCAGTTAAGCTCATATCAACCAGACACATCCTGAGTATCTTTTAAATACAGTCCGAGGTTCTCTCCCTCTCTCTCTACCAAAATGCAATAACTGGAATGCCAAGGGGAAACAGTCCCAGCATTTGTCCATCCCACCAACAGCATCCCATTCAGTGGGGCATATAGATGAACTTCAGATGTAATGTACAGATGTTCATCATTGTGACTGCTGTAGTAGCCTTTGGCTATATTGGTTGTATACTGTCTTGAATAAACAACCAGCCAGCTTCACAAAGTTTTGGTTCCTTCCCACACCTACATTCTGATTGCTGATTAGCTAGCCCCTTGGCATAAAATTAGCAATCAGAGTGTAGGCAATTTCAGTTCTTTCTTGCTGCCTTCAGAAGAAGCAACTCTAAGGCTTCAGAGGAGCAGCAGTCGGCTTCAGGCTTCATTCTTGGCAGATAAGTCCTCATGGGGAACCCTTCCATACAGAAGATATTGCCATTTTAAGAAAATTTGGTATTTTTTTGTTTTCTGACTGCAAGTGGTATTTCCCCTTTAAGAAATGTGGTATTTTTTTCAGTATCAGAAGGTATCTGTTAAAGATCACTGTTTTGAGAGGTAATTTTGTGGTAAAAATGTACTGCCTGTGTAAATGCATATGTGTGGATAAGGAACAGGAAGTGTTTTATAGGGCTGGAAATGTATTTTTAGTGGAATAATTGTATACACCTGACAACCTGCCTTCAGTTCTTTATGTCAGGGTACTTCAACAAAGGGAATTGAGAGTTGACAGGGGTTTCTGTGTACTACTTGTCTTTTACTTTTGAAAGGGACTGTATTGGGGTCATGTATGTAAGCTTGTGTGTTGCTTTTGAATACTTGTTTGACAAATTACCTTCTGATTTGACTTCTACCAGCAGCAATTACTGGTAATCAGGCTTCGTCCCTGTCTACAGCCTGGACACTTACTCCAGTCATGCTGGCTGTTCTCCTGTCATACTTAAAAAAAAAAAAAAAAAAAAAAAAAAGAAACAACACAGAAAGCAGCCCTTATCACCACCATGGGCTCAGACAATATCTCAGTTGTTGGTGGGTCACTCTTTAGTGGCCAGATATTTTTCCTCCTAGTCGTTTTTCTTTCAGGGAGGTCCCCGCAAAGAGAAAACACAAGATTAGACATTGTTTATCTGAAGATTGGTAAAGATGATTTCCATACTTTAAAGTAGTTACAGGCTGTTAATCCTGGAACTAAAAAATCCTTACCAGAGTGCAGTCTCAATAAAGAAATTCCTGAGAAAATATTTTTTCAGATGATTTTACATACAGAGACAGGGATTATTCTCTTGGAGATTCCCAAGTGCAAAACTCTGATTCTGAGGAAGTTTGGTCCTCACCACCTCCTTTGAAGGAATTTTCCTTTTCAGAAACTATTTCCAGGATGAATGAGGCAGTTTTGTGGGAACTACCTGAACTGTAGCTGTATTATGATATATTGTAAGTGGATGTGCCACATTCTACACCCATCTCTCTTATTTTGCCAACTTTGGAAGATGTGCTTGATACTGACATAATAACCCTGACTCTCCACCTTCAGTCCCCAAGAAAGGAGATAGACTTTATAAAGTACCTTAAACTAATAAAATCTTGTTTTTTCATCTTAGATCTGACCCAGCTAGCATTTTGACCCCTTCACCAGCTGGAAACAGACTTTTAGTCAATACTGAGCCTTCTGTGGATAAAAAAAGGTATGGTCCATTTTAGCATACAGAATTCTTAAATACCAAACACATCAGTGGAAGTTTATTTTTGGTTGTGTAGGCAGTTTGAAGAAATATTCTGCCACACTTACTTCAGAAGGCAGCTCCTATCGGAATCCTATTGTTTCTAATATGTCTCGCATTTTTAAATATACTTTGAAGAGTATGTATGATTGTGTGGCTACTGTGTCTAGGGCCAGTACTACTGCTACAGTTTTTAGGAAGTATGCCAGAGTATATAACCAAAAGTTTGTTGATGAAGTGAAGTCTGAAATTTTAAACTCTACTTTAGGGTTTTTTTTTTTGGCCTGTTTGTTCAGGTCCTCAAACAGTTTGATGAAAGAGGGAAATTAATTCAGGAAGTTTATAAGATTTTTTCAAATCTCCCATTGCAAATTTTCCAAATCCTTTACTCACTTTAAAAGACAACAAGCAATCCCTGTCACCTCTTGGCAACTAGGGAACAAAAAAGAGCACAGAGGAACAAAAAAAACGGGTATCCTTTCAAAAAAGGGGTAGTCTAATCCTTCAGAATGCCTATGCCAGCATTCTGTCCCCCATCCCTTCCCGTCCTATCACCAATTATTTATTTAACATTTCTTTACCAGGAATGTCCGACTTGGAATGAAGCCAATTTTCAGCAGAGGCCCGGGCAGAAATGCTCCAGACCATGTCTTTGTGATGTGGGAGGAAACCCACACGAATGCAGCGACTACATGCAGACTCTCCACAGAAGGCACCTCAGCTGAGAATTGAACCGGAGAACCTCTTGCTGTGAGGTGAGAACGCTACTGCTGCACCTTCCAATTAATAATTGTTTCCCAGAAACTGGCTTTCCATATTCCCCTTTGGCAACATGCATCAGTCTTGGATGTTAAAAGTGGTTCTGGAGGACTAAATTTGACACTGGATATACATACCTCCTTTCAGGGGAATTCCTCCCCACTGTATGAACCAGAGTTTTTTCCTCAGGTTCTTTAGCCCTTGCTGACCCGAGGAGTCATAGACCCTGTGCCTTTAAATCGGGGGGTGGGGGGTTCTATTCCAGAATGTTTCTGATTCCAAAGCAGGAGTTTTCATGGAGACCATTTGTAACTCTTTCATTTCTCAAGCTGTTTGTGAAAGTAGTAAAGTTCAAAACGCTGAGGCTTCAGTCTGTTACATGTCATCCCTCTTTCAATTTTTATAGTTATGTTAGATTTAAAAGATGGTTATTACATATCCATAGCCACAAGCTTCAAAAAAGTTCTCAGATTCTCTGTGTATGGGTCACATCAACTCTCTGTATTATTCTCTGGGGTTATCTACAGCTTCAAAGGTATTTACAAAGTGTCTAGCTCCAGTGATAACTCATTGCAGACTGCAAAGCATTTACACATTTCCTTATATAGACAACTTTCTTACCTTTATAGACTATCCTTCACATGGAGTTCCTCTTTCCTTACCAATCTTGGGGTTCCAGATGAATGTTAAAAAGTCTTCTTTGACTCCATCACACAGGATTGGGTTTCTGGGCTGCCTTCTAGACACATCTCAGCAAAATACTTTTCTTACCAGGAAAAGGTAGTTTTTTATCTGGAAACATTCTTGAGCTTCTCTAAACAGTGTTGGACCTCCTTAAGAAAATATCTCAGGATTTTAGGGTTCATGGTTTCTGTGATTCTCATGATTTCTTTCACCAGGTTACACACATGAAAAATCTGTGTTTTTTTTAAATGCATGAACCCAGAATTCTCTTCCTACGTAATTTCAGATTCAAGTTTTGGGCTTTTTCAAAAAGCAACTGCACTTGTAGAGACAGCAAATATATGTAAATAAAGGTCTCCCCTTTTCTTTTTCTGTCCTAAGTCAATTTATAACTACAGATGCCTTAGATTTTGCTTGGGGAGCAGTTTCTATGAAGGTAAAGGTGCAAGACCTGTGGAACTCTTCAGACTGACCAAAGCACATAAATGCCAAAGAGATGATGATTGTGATCCATGTTATAGACTCTCTTCATCATCTGTAGTCTCCAAGATCGGTAGAGGTAATTACGGACACCACCGCAGTGATGTAATACCTAAAAAAACATGGACACTAGATCTTACCCTCTGTGCAGGCTGGCTATAATGGCTTGGAAGATAGCTCTACAGTACTCCTTAACCCTTCAAGCATCTTACATTGTCAGAGCAAAATGTAGTGACACACAAGCTAAACAGGACCAGGACAGACCCTCGTGAATGGAAGTTGAATGAGGAAGTTTTCCATGAATTGATCCAGTTGTGGAGAAGACTTCGAATAGATCTGTTTGCTTCCTTTCAAAACAAGCAACTAAACAAGTTCTGCATCAGGTCTGCTTGCATGTAGGCCTGAAAACAGATGCATTCTCATTCCCGTTGTTGGGGTGCCCCTTTATGCATTTCCACCCTTTCCACTGATATGCAGGGTCATTCTGAATATTCAGAGGGACTCTCCAAACATTGTTGTGGTTACTCCCTTTTGGCCCAGGCAGCATTGGTTCTCACTTCTTATGGAATTAGCTAAGAGCAATTAACATACGCTTTCTCACAAACTGGACCTACTCATATAAGATGGGGGGATTTTTAGGCATCTCTTTCCAGAGGACATCCAGCAGGTACTAAAGGAGGCAAAAAAAACTGCTGTTAGGAAATCTTACATTGGCAGGTAGAAAGATTGTTTAGTTGGTGCCTAGCCAATAACCAGGGCCTTGTCAGGGATTGTGTATCACTCGTGCTGAAATATGTGTGTTATTTACAGTCCTCTGACCTCTCTTACTCCTGTTTTCATGGTTCATCTTGTGGCCATTTCAGCAGGTCTGCCCATGGAGCCTCTTCATTTCCTTGTATTTCTAGTGAAACAGCTCCTTAAGAGAGTTTTACACCTGAGGCCTTCTTGTAAACAAGTTGCATCTTCAAGGGAACCATTCCTGTTCCCATAAAACACATTATTCATCCTGGGTATTGTCTGAGGAAAGGAAAATTCATCCAAATAAGGTTGTGAGGGCCAAGCTTCCTATGAATCAGAGATTTGGGCTTGGGTATCTGCAGGAGAGGCCAACTCTCCCTTTCTGTGTCAGAATCTTCTGACATGTCTTCCTCAAGAATATTTCTGCTGACATCGTTTTTCAGGTAGGGATTTCTGAGCACCAGGAATAACCGTCTGTAACAACTTCTTAACTAAGGTAGAAAATGTATCTTTTCTAGCAGACACCATGTTGTCAGATAAACAATGTTTAACTTTGTTCTTTACAAGTTAGGCTGATGAATGACTTGGAGAAGGTACCTGTGCCTCATCAAGAGGTCTCTTTACTCAGCTACATTAAGCATCTCCCAAAATGTCTCCCTAACCCAGAAGAGATGGTTGTCCCATACTTGACACTGGAGCAGCCAGAGAGGACATGATGTAACTCCCTACTCGGGGTGGCTGAAAAGGTCTAGACCAGAGGAAGCTGGCGAGGAAGGTGAGTGGTCTGAGGAATGACTGATGGCCACTTCATAGTCGTCCACCATCAGCTAAGGCATTGACCAACCCCATGGAGTTTGGAAGGGTTCTTTGGTAAGTTGCTTTTTTTTTTGCTAGGTACAGAGGGAGACAGAACAGTTGGAACAGAGTAAGTATTTATGCTGTCATCAAGTAAGGTGCTTTGAAAGCAGTAAACTTTACTGGAATGTGTTGGTTGGAATGTGAGTTCTCAAATAGTGTTCACAAGCAGCACACTTAAAGTTACACTCACATACACATAAAATCAAGCACAGTAATGCATAAGGAGCATATTAAATTCCTACCAGAAAATCCCTGTTGCAGAACTTATTGAGACAGAAAAAATCTCAGGTCAGTTATCATACAATGAGCAGAAACACTGATATACCATGTGTGATTATGTGAGGTATTGCCAGCTATGCCAGTAGAAGTAGGGCAGTAGATGTGTAACATACGCCAGCATTGCTATCTGGAGTTTTGTAAAGAATTATGTCATTTGTATAGCAAACTGGTTTGTTCAGGTGCTTGTGTTGAAAATTTATTTTATTTTTATTTTACATTTGTTGACCGGGCTAGTCTGGCTGGATACATGTCCATTTTCAGCAGAGGCCCGAGGAGAAAAGCTCCACTAAATACTAAGTACATTACATAAAAAAACATTACTTCTAAGAAATAGCAAAATTTTAGAATTCAAAAAGACCATCCAGAGGGAAGGATAATTTTAAAGAGAGACATATACACCATATGCAGTTCATTACATATTTGCATTACATATATGCAATTACTTATTAGCAATTGTACATAAATTATGCATAGTTAGAATTAGAGAAGTTAAAAGAGGGGAGGAAGAGACAAAAATAGATAAGAAATGTGTATAGAAAAGGTTAATCAGGTGCACTGCAGGAACAAAGCCAATTGTTTAGGTAGAAAAGTTTAATTTTCTGTTTGAATAGAGGCAGGGATGTAGTCAAGGTAATGTCACTAGGTAAGAGATTCCAACTTCTACCTATAGTGTTAGTAAATAGAGAACCACCTGCTGTATTGTTTACCTTTATTGATTTTGTCATAATTCTACTAGAAGAGCGAAGTGAGTTGAGATTGTTGTAAGGGATTAGAAGTTGAGAGATTATAGGGGTGTTGTCAGGAAGGTGTAGTATATTGTGGGCTATAGTGAGTTGAGGGATTATTAGGTAGTTTTGAAATTGAGCCAGCCAAGTTGTTTTAGGTTTATACAATGGTGGGTCCTAAAGGGGTTACCAGTGGCGGCGAGCTATGTTGTTATAACAGGTTGCAAGTTTATTAAGATTGATTTTTAAGGTTTGTATAAATGGGGGAAGCATATAGGAGAGTAGATAGGAGATGAGATTGAGCAATTTTGGTTCTAGTTGCTGGGGTTAGAAAAGGTTTGATGCGATATAGGGATCCAATTTTTGTTAACAGTCTTGATGGTGTTGTTAATGTGCTGATCAAGGAAAGATTATTGTCAATGGTTATACCTAAGAGTTTAGTGGTAGGATCAGGTGAGATGATGGTGCCATTGTTTGAAGAAATGGTAAAGTTTAAAGGAGGGGAGCGAGTGGTAGGGAGAAGAGGAGAAGTTTGGTTTTTGGCATTTAGTAGGAGAAACCGTAGAAAACCAAGTTTCTACTGTGTTAAAGGTCTTTGGGTCAATGAGGTCAGTTCAGTAGAGGAAGGGGCTGTGCAGATTAGGGTAGAATCATCTGCATATTGTATGCAGGTAGCTTGTGGGATAGCAGTCTGAAGGTCGTTAATAAAGAGGGAGAACAGAAGTGGACCCAGAATGGAGCCCTGGGGAACTCCGATGGAT
The DNA here is from genome assembly GCF_019279795.1 of Protopterus annectens. NCBI lineage: Eukaryota > Metazoa > Chordata > Ceratodontiformes > Protopteridae > Protopterus > Protopterus annectens. Next base: position 905,466,251 of record NC_056743.1, on the reverse strand, counting down.
ATAGGCAAGAGAGATGAGATATGGTTTTCCCAAATTACTGCTTGTTGTCTGTTGCTAAGATAAGATTTAAACCAGCTAGTGGCCAGTTTATCGCAAGAGAGAGATTCAAGAATGTGAATTAAGAGTGAGTGGTTGACCATGTCGAAAGCTTTAGAGAGGTCAATGAAAAGAGCGGAAGAGAAAGTGTTGTTTCGATTTTTGTTGATAGTATCTACAAAAGATAGAAGGGCAGTGGTGGTGCTATGGTGGGGTCTGAAACCATGCTGGCAGTTTGCTATTATGCTGTGAAGAGAGAGATAGTGTACAAGTTGTTGATGAATACATTTTTCCATGATCTTTGCTAGGGGGGAGAGAAGGGCAATTGGTCTAAAGTTGGAAAGGTCAAGGGAGTTTCCACCTTTATGCAGTGGGATAATATAAGATACTTTCCAGATATCAGGGATGGTTCCTTCTTGGATAGTTCTGTTGATAAGTAAGGATATAGGATATGCAATTTCTTTGGCAGCTTTCTGGAGGAACAGAGAAGGAGCTTGTCAGCAGAAGGTGTACAGGGTTTCAGTTTGTGAATGAGTTTATAGATAAAAGAGGTAGATATAGGTTTTAGAGAGAAGTTAAAAGAGGAGGTGGTTATGTTAGTTGGTATATGAGAGTTGTTAGGGTTCATTTGTTTGGCTAAGGATTGAATAGTTTCAGAGAAAAAAGAGTTGAAGACATTTGCAGTCTGGAGTGGGGTATCTGGATCGGTATTTAGAGGGGAAGGAGTTTTAGCAGTCCCTGGGGAGAAGTCTATTTACTGAGGACCAGAACTGTTTGGAGTTGTTAATATGAGTTTCTTGAAGCTTACAGTAGAAATTTTTCTTGTCCGAGATTATTGATTTTTTTGCAAGATTTCTGAGCTGGCGGAAATTAACTAAATCAGGTTTTTGTCTATCACATCTCCATTTTGTCCATGCTTTGTTTCTAGCATGCATGAGTTTTTTAGTGTTTGAGGTTAGCCATGGGGCAGGTTTGGTCTTAATTCTAATGGAGCGCTCAGGAGCATGTGCATTGTATTTGTAAAGCTACTTGTGTTTAAAATGTACCAAACAGTGGGTCCTGCTGGACAGAAAAGAAATATTACCTGTATGTCATACTGTATTGTAACTGCTGAAATGAATATATTGTAACAGACGATACTGGAAGTGAAGAGGTTAATCTCAGTCCAGCTAACTTTGAAAAATAATCTGAAATTAAATTACCTGGTTTAGGCCATAAAGATTGTATCTCACAGTTCTTGACTACAGCCAGAGATCAAATGTCTGTGGGAAGCCTGGCTTACTAGCTATGTAGGAAGAATGGAAGTGTTAAAATTGTTTTACAGCCTCCAGATGCTGTAACACATCTTAGAAAAGCTCTGTGTGTGTCTATTATGACACAAATGTGCCAGATTCTGGTTCAGTTTCTAGGAAAGGGTTTAGTGTGGGAACCAGAATTTAGGTGACCAGATGTATGTGATGTCACTCTGTAATCCAGCACTGAAATGATGTTTTAATACTAGATGAGACAGAAGTCTCACAGTAGTCTGTTTGTGAAACCTGACAAAGAAGGACCACTCAACCACATAATTTTGCCTTGGTCTAGTAAGTGAACTAGGGGAGAGAAATTATTTATATCAGTCCGGAAAATATAGTGAGATTAGTTATTGTTTTTCTGTATCTGTGCGAACCTTTCAATCTGTGTTATTTTTAATATATCATGTGACTGAAACTCTGGTGTTTTATTTTAAATAGATATTTAATATTTTCATGTTCTTTTATTATTTATTATTAAATATATTTAAACATTTCATTGTGGCTGGTATTTTAGATAATATTTTAACCTTTGAGAGTACTTCTATTTGTTTGGTGACACTGTGACCGCTCCAGAAATCCTTGCGTTTGGTCAAAATACTGCCATTTATATAAGTGTTAATTTTACTAAGTATAATTGGATACCGTGGTAAGAATCTTAGAGTAGCTGACTTTGGAGTGTTCTGGTGGCAGTATCTACCTTACAGTTTGGGCAGAAGGGGGCATAGCTGGTAAATCTGTGCCAGTCTTTCCCAGTTGTGTGTGTGTGTGTGTGTGTGTGTGTGTGTGTGTGTGTGTGTATGAAAATCAAATTTCAGAGAGTGTCTGTGTCAGCTACTTGGAGCAGGGATACAGCACTAGTTTCACAGGTAGGCTGGTGGAGAACTTGTCTTGGAACACTTGGCTGAGAACTCAACTCTACAGCTGTGGTCAGTGTGGAGTTTTATTTGGGGCCTGGAGAGAGAGAGAGAAACCCAGCCTCAGGACCGAGTATCCTCCCTGTGTGCTCTTAAGGGAAATCTGTGCTTGTGCAGAGAGATGCATCTGAAAGTACTGTGTGTATCTATCTTTGTTCCAAGTGATCGTCTCTCACCAGTGTCAGTGTTGAGGATTGAGGCTCTTTGATTACTGGTCCAGCTGAGGGATGTCACATCATGTAACCATTCCTTCCTGAATAAAACACTTCCTGACTTTAAACCTTCAAACAAAATATATAACATTAACACAAGCAATATTTTTTCTCACAAAGATAGCCATTTGAATATCTTGCATTTAAAAATAGCTACTCCTATCAGGAAACTTCAGATTATATTCATTTAGTCTGTCCAATCTGACGTGATCCTGGAGCCACTGCTCAGATCCAATCCAGCAACGTTAGTGCTCCAGCCTTGAGGCCTTTACAATCTTTCCTTCCCATAATGCATTTCTCCCCTCTCAGATCTTATTTTCCACCTTTCTGAGTACCAGGAAGTTCTGGGCGGATAAATGTTCCACCTCAAAAATTCTATTTTTTATCGCTTTTGACAATTAGGCTTACTTAGATAGAATCCTGTTATTATTTCCTTAATATTTTCTTACAGATTAGTAGACCGTTGAAAAGTTTTTCTGTTATACGAGCTTGCTATCTCTTCGGCGTTCTTTGTCTTCTTTCCTTTACAACTTTTAGTGTGGTTAAATTTAGAAGTTTTGGTAGTTAAATAATTAGGTATTAGAGATTTAGATAGTTTGTGTGCGTGAGTGTGTATGCGTGAGTGTGTGTGCGTGAGTGTCTGTGTGTGAGTGTGTGTGTGCGTGAGTGTCTCTGTGTGAGAGTGTGAGGCGTGTGTGTGTACGCGTGTGTGTGTGTGTGTGTGCGCACACGTGAGTGTGTGTGGAATTAAACCTAAAATGTCATCAGAAAAAGCTTTGACACCGAAAGATTTGGGTCTAAAGAAAAGATTGGTTCCGAGTCCAGCACCAAAGGCTCTGAGGATAGATGAACATGCTGCTCAGACCCTGATGTATACTTACTTCACCCTCAGATTCAGAGATTGGACAGCTGAGAGCAATCAGGTATTCTTCTAGAAAACATGTTTTTGACAAAAGAGAGCACCTTCCTTCGGGATCTTCTTCGGCTCTGTCTGATAATTCCTTTATGTCCTAAATAAACACTTCTGAGGTTGATCTGGATCATCTTTTGGAGAACTTTCTTAAGAACCATATTGAGATGGAGTGGGGGTCATTCCTACCCCATTGGCTCAAAGCTGGTAGGATCCATCCACTTAACTCCTATCTAGGTACTTTTACAAGTCCGACAGTTGGTGCCAGTCTTCTTGAACCCTTCTCTCCACCTGGATTCTGTGGCTTGGACACCCACATTCCAGGTGTCGTCAGCTCTGCCACTTTTGAAGCAGACTCATTCATTTCTGACTTTATCGGATCCAATTCCACAGTCTCAGATTCGAGGGTTGAGTGGGCACCTCCAATGGTTTCTTTGGAGACATCTCCTTTTGAGTGTATGGGCCTAATCCCCACACTGGTGTTGACTTCTTTGACAGGCTCACAGATCCCTTCAGTGTTGTTATCTCACTCCTTAGTAGGGGAGTTGCATCCAACAATGAGAGTGGCTTCTTTGGGATCTGTACGGCTTTTCAAGTGTTGGAGGAGATGATTTCTTTGTCCCATAAGTCGATCCACAAATTCCAGGAGAAATGGTTTCACCCCTTGGCCCACAGTCAGTCTCATATATTTCTGCAAAGGCTGTCATGGATCAAAGTCATTCTATCAACCCCAAATTTTCTGCCTTAGTGTAGAGGCAGTCCTCAGTGCACTCATGAGCATCATTTTGTGAGGCACTTAAGAAGAAGTTTAAGAGAAAGCACCTAGACTTGGAATGAATCCTGTCAAATACTGTCTGAGAAGATAGAGAAGGCACCTCACAATCCCCTCTGGACAATGTCTCCTTCATAGATATCCTGGTGCTCATGTGTCAGAGGGGATCATGGCCCACAGGACCTCCCTTTCAGGATGAGGTGGTATTTGTGTGAGACATATGAAACAACCCCATCAACATCCTGAGTGGTCCCTCCTACTGAAAGTCTCTTATAGAGGTTATGGTTAGGAAGTCATGGCAGGAGCTTGACATCTTCGAGATGGTCCCAAGGAAATCCGATAAGTTCCTTCGTCCTCCCTAAAGACAAGCCACATTGGTCCAGAACACCTCCTGTAGACTCTGTAATTATAGTGCAAGCTACTAATAAACAGTTAAGTGAGGACTTTTCCTCTGTCCATTCACCCCAACAAGGAGTCATGAAGCAGTGGATAGATTAGGAAGCGGGAGTATGCTCCTTTGCTATTCAGGCCTTGAACTACACACAAATGAAGAGGCTCCAGAAGGATCTTATTCAGCAAGTGTTATCTACTCTAAAGCCTCCCCTGTCATCCGAGTGACAGAAACAACTTCATGTTACTTTGTCAACTATGTTTACCATTAACGATCTTTCCATGCATCTGTTGCTTAACTCGGCAGAAGGCACAGCTGGAACAGCTGGAGCATATGATGTTGCAAGCAACTTTAAGGCACCCTTCCCCATTGCTCCTTTTGAACATCTTGACTTTTTCTGATCTGTAGTGCAAGAGAAAATGCAGTGGACACACAGTGTTGCAGCGGTAGCATTGTCGCCTCACAGCAAAAGGATGTCCTTCAAGGATGCATCTGCAGTCCTAACATATGGGTTGTCCTGCCTCAGGCAGCCCTTCGGTCGGCCGGATTCCAAAGTCTGGGTCTGGCCTCGGCTGATGTCGCACTTCACCCGACGTCATAGCTGCTGTCAATTGGGTATAAAGGCATCAGCCGACGCCATTTTCCTCAGTCTTTCTTGCCACGCGGTGCCCGAAGCAGAAGCTGTTCGCAAGTGCCGGTCGGTCAGAACCAGAGATTACTACTACCGAAGACTTCTAAAAAGCTAAGTACCCCGTTGGGGACTCTTTCTTGCCTCAGCCGATGTCAGAAAAAGTAAATAACTGTTTAACTTGTGGGAAACAAATACCTCATAAGGATTTCCACTCTTACTGCCTTCCTTGCTTAGGCCCAGACCACGACGTAGCAGCTTGTCTAGCCTGTGCTTCCTTCAACCGACGGACACTTAGACGTCGGTCGGAGTTTGCAGAGGAGTTTTTCGGCCATGCTTTTGCTTACAACATGCCGTCGGATACTCCGACTTCACAATTAGCTAAAAAGCGTTAGGAAAAGGACCGACACTCACGGTCCGCGGTTTCGGCCGAAACCGCGGTTAAGCCAACCGCGAGTGTCTCTGTTTCGGCTGAAACCGAGTCCTCGGTTCTTCCTTCGGCCGAAAGCAGGCCTCCTACTACCGAGGCCTCACCCAGCATGGCTGAAACTGCTACTGAAATTCTACCTGCTGTTGCAGGTTCTCAGGATTTATCAGATACTATTCCTTTAGACATATCTACTCCTGCACGTGGAGCTGCTAGGCCCCCTGCATCTATGTCTATCAAGGCTTTTTCTAGGGCTAAATCTTCTAAGGCCTTGCCTGCTAAAACCCCCTCACACAGGCCTACCTCTAGTTCCCAAATTCTCAGCCTGGCAGAGGATCTCATTTCTTTGATCAGGGGATCCCAACCTCACCCTGACAGGGCCTCTCATCCCCCTCCAGAGAAGAGGCCTAGAGCAGAGCCCCCTGAGCCAGTTTCAACAGATTATTCCTCGGATGATTCAGAAAACTCAAATCCTCCAGAAGGCCCTTATTCTCCATATGATGACTCTGATGCAGAAGACTCCATTCCTTCTGCCTCTCCTCCTGAGGAATTTTCTTTTGGGGAAACCTTGCATGCTATGAGAGAGCATTTTCAATGGCAGGGCCAGGATTTTTCAGATTCAAGGAAAAGGCTAAGGACCTTTTTACATTTACCACAGCATAGGCCTTTAGCCATTCCTCCAGTACTAACAGTTGTGGATGATGCATTTAATGATGCTTGTACTGCCCCTGACTCTCTTCCCCCAGCCCCTGCTAAGCCCGACAGATACTACAGGGTCCCGGACACTCACTATCACTTGTATAAGGCTCCTATTGCAGATCCAGAAACTATTTCACAGGGCCCCAAAGCTGTAGCAGCTGCCTCTGCCAAAAAACCCCTCCCATCTGAAAGAGAATCTAGAGCATTGGAGAGATGGGGTAAAAAAGTTTATACTTCTGCTACTCTTTCGGCTAGGGCCTTAAACTGTCAATTCCACATGATTCAGTATCAGGAATTTTTGTTAGATCAGCTAAATAAAAAACTGTCCTCTCCTGAACCTATAGACCGTAAGTCCCTTCAGGATTTGGTACATAACACTCAGCAGGTCAGTAATCATTCCTTAAAATGCGGCTATGATGCACTGGAGGCTTCCTTTAGATCAGCTATGACTGGTACAGTGATCAGAAGGCATGCATGGTTAAAAGAGCAATCCTTACCAGACCATGTAAAGTCAAAGCTCCTAGATGCTGCCATGGAGAAACACAGTTTGTTTGGCTCCCCTGCACAGCAAGTGTTAAAGAAAGTGGAAGAAAAAGCAAAATCTGTCCAAACAGTCAAGGATTTCTTACAGGTCCAGCCTCCGAGGTTTAGTAGAAATTGGCCTTCGAAGAATTGGTCCTTTCCAGACACCTCCAGAGCACAGAGAGGCAGAAATAGGCGCCCAAGAGGCAGAGGTCAATCCAGAGGTGCCTACAGGGGACATCAGTGGCAGCCTAACAACCAGAGAAGTACTGCCACAGATCTAGCTACTACCACTTCCACAGGACAGTCACAGTGACTTGGCTCTGATACCGCCTACCAGGGAACAACTGGAAGCACCCTTAGGCGGAAAGCTAGCCTTATTTTCAGTAAACTGGCATTACATTACAGGAGACAAATGGATTTTACAGACAATAGACAAAGGCTACAGGTTTCACTTCCATACTCTAACAAGAAAGAGAGGAATGCCAAACTTACCACCAAACCAAAAAACAAATGCTCTAGGACAAATCAACCACTTACTAAGGATGAGAGCTATAGAAAAGGTACTGTCTATGGAACAAGGACAAGGATTTTACTCCAGACTTTTCCTGGTACCAAGAAAAGAAAACCAATGGAGACCTATTCTCGACCTGTCCACTCTGAACACATATCTCATTGTTCCAAAATTCAAAATGCTGACCCTACAGCAACTTCTTCCCATGCTGGGCAAGGAGTCTTGGCTGGTGACTCGATCTCAAGGAGGCATACCTGCACGTCACTATACGACCAGATTGCAGAAGATACCTCAGATTTCTTGCAGGATCAGAGCATTATCAATTCTCAGCATTGCCCTTTGGCTTATCTACTGTGCCCAGAGTATTCACGAAATGCCTGGCATCAGTAATTGCTCATTGCAGGCTTCAGGGAATTCAAATTTATCCATACCTGGACGACTGCCTGATACAAGCGGACAACAAGATCAAATTAAGAAAAGATTTGGAAAAGGTTATTTACCTACTGCAAGCCCTGGGATACACAGTCAACATAAAAAAGTCAAGGCTGGTACCATCCCAAAGGATAACATTCTTGGGTGCAGAACTGGACACATCAAATCAAATGGCATTTCTCACAGCAGAAAAGCAAAAGCAACTACCACTCTATTTCATGGCATTAACAACGCAGAACCAGCTTACAGCAAGGAAAGTCCTGCAAGCCCTGAGTTACATGGCATCCTGCATAATATTGATTCCACATGCCAGACTACATATGAGGAAGTTGCAATGGTACCCAAGGAATTTATGGTCTCAGCACACGCACAGCCTAGAAACCTAAATTCCAATAATTCCATGCCTGAAGCAAGAATTCCTGTGGTGGGCTCAGGCCTGTCAGTTGAACAGAGGTCTGCCTTTCCACAGCCCTCACCCAAGCCAGACTATCACCACGGACGCCTCAGACCTCGGTTGGGGGGCACACATGGTGGACAAGTGTATACAAGGCCTATGGACACAAGACCAGCTGAAACTACACATAAATCAAAAAGAGATGCTGGCAGTGAAACAGGCAATTCAGACATTCAGACCGTTTCTTCAACAGGGTCATTTGCTGATAAGGACGGACAACACCACAGTCATGTGGTATATCAACAAACAGGGAGGCACACATTCATATCCTCTATGCCGGATGGCAATGGACCTGTGGAATGTGGCCCTGAACCTCAACATTCAGCTCCAGGCCATATTTGTGCCAGGAAAAGAAAATATACTAGCAGACACCTTAAGCAGAACTACCACGGATGCCCACGAATGGATGCTGCATCCAGACATCTTCAAATCCATTACAAAGAAATGGGGGCTACCCGAAATAGACCTGTTTGCATCCCCACACAACCACCAATTGAGGAAATTCTGCACAAGGACATACCACCCACTTGCTTGGAAGGTGGACTCCCTATCCTTCAGTTGGGAAAACCTGACAGCATATGCATTCCCACCTCTTCCTTTGATGCACAAAGTGCTACTGAAGATCAAAGAAGATCACCCAAGGATCATCCTGATAGCTCCAGACTGGCCGAGGCAGCATTGGTACCCGCTACTGAGGAGTATGTCTCGGGCACACGCATGGCCTCTACCTCTAGTTCCTTTACTGCTAACACAGAACAACTTCAAGATCCTGCATCCAAACTTGAAAACACTGCAGCTAGCTGCTTGGAATATTACATAAAACAAAGTAACCCAGATTTATTTCAGAGGGTTAAAGACATTATCCTGGAGGCTCGCAGACCCTCCACAAGGAAAACTTATTCAGCCAAATGGAAAAGATACCTCATTTGGAGTGCAGCAAAAGGAGAAAACGTATCATTAGCAAACATAGCTAACATCCTGGAATATTTAGCAGAACTTTTCCACAATGGCCTGTCTTACTCCTCCATTAAGATTCATGCATCAGCAATTTCAGCAGAATACAACATGGATCCTCCAGTCTTCTCTCATCCTCTACTCAGGCAGTTTCTAAGAGGAATTAAAAATGTAAAGCCTCCAAGGAAGCCACCTTTACCTACATGGGACCTGAACTTTGTGCTAGAAAAGTTAACACTTCCCCCTTTTGAACCAGCAGCAACAGCAGAATTACAGTTCTTATCTTGGAAAACTGCTTTCCTGCTTGCAATCACTTCAGCAAGAAGGGTTTCTGAATTACAGGCGTTGATGGCAGTCCAGCCCTTCCTTATCTTCCATCAGGATAGAGTGTCCTTGAGAACTAACCCTACTTTTATGCCAAAAGTGGTCTCCAGGGTATCATTGAACCAAGCAATCCACCTACCAACATTCTTCCCCAACCCACAGAACAGGGGGGAAAGACTACTACATTCCTTGGATGTGCACAGGCAATTGCGCTACTACCTGGACAGAACCAAGAACAATAGAAAAACTGACCAGCTTCTGGTAGCATATGCAGCAGGAATGGAAGGAAAAGCAATTTCAAAACAGACCATCTCAAAATGGATAGGAAATTGCATTAGATTTTGTTACTCTTTTCATGGAAAGACAACTCCAAAAGACATCAGACCTCACTCCACAAGGGCTACAGCCACTACTACAGCTTTCTTACGAGGAGTGGCTACCAAAGACATTTTAGAGGCTGCTACTTGGAGCTCCGTGCATACATTTGCCAAGCATTATAATCTACCTTTATACTCCAGATTCCGAGCAGGTTTCGCCACTGCTGTTTTGCAAGGGATCTTAACTACACCATAATCTTCTTAGTGCCTCCTCCCCCAGTTTGGCTATGGTATTCTACCCATATGTTAGGACTGTAGATGCATCCTTGAAGGACATAGTACAGTTTTGTACCTACCATAAATGTAGATGTCAGAGAGGTATGCATCTGCAGTCAGGATTACCCACCCTCCTTCCCCTCTGACGTACTCCTAGGGTATTTGCCCATCTTGTAGCTAGCTGGGGGAATCTATTATGGTGTATTTGTTTGTATATATGTATATACATGTTTATTTTTGTTTGCTCTCTACTGTTTGGAATCATTTGCATTTATCCAAATTTAGCCTTCCTAGAGGGCACCTGGCATCTGGGGCAAGAAACACTGAGGAAAATGGCGTCGGCTGATGCCTTTATACCCAATTGACAGCAGCTATGACGTCGGGTGAAGTGCGACATCAGCCGAGGCCAGACCCAGACTTTGGAATCCGGCCGACCGAAGGGCTGCCTGAGGCAGGACAACCCATATGTTAGGACTGCAGATGCATACCTCTCGGACATCTACATTTATGGTAGGTACAAAACTGTACTTTCTCCAGTTCGATTATCGGCTGGAAAGCTTTTTGTGCAGAGTCTGCATGTCCTCCCTGTTTGTGTGTTTTTTTCTCTGGGTGCTCCGGTTTCCTCCCACATTACATTGACATGCATCTGGAGAGTTTCTCCCCCGGCCTCCACTGAAAATTGGCTTTGTTCCAAGTCAGACTTTCCCATTAAACAAATGTTAAAAAAAAAAATTAAATAAAATAAGAGCAAGCAAAACTGCAAGTCACACTCTGCTGTGGGAGTGAAGTTCAAGACCAACACCAAAAAGGGCCTCATTCACAAGTCTAGACACAGTTTGATTCTTGTTCTGACAGAGCGCAGAAGTGGCTTCTTTAAAGGATGCAGGTCCAGGGGCCAAGGAGGTTTGCAGACCTAGGGATTCCATGGGCCTTTTTCCAACACGACCCCAGAATCCCTAAAGGTCTGCCCAACTGCCATATTCTGGAGGCAGTCAGGGAATGCAGATCTGTTTACCCACTTTTTTGGTTTGCTATTACAAGAGACAAGAGGTAAGAAGGATTATATCCAAAAGCCATCACATTCCATTTTTTGAAACTCCCCTCCCCTCCATTCCATCTGTTGCCTAACATTCCACCCAGCCAGGTGAAGGCCACTGTGCGGGAGCTTTTCTCTCTACTACAGAAAAGAGCCATCCATGAAGTCCCACCAGACTAGATCAGATCAAGGTTTCATTCAGTATTCTTTTTGGTTCCAAAGAAATCAAAGGACCTCAGCCTCCTCAATAAATATATTGAGAAGACCCACTTTCAGATGGTCTCGGTGCAGTCATTTCTTCCATGTCTTCAGAAGAACGAATGGATGGGCTTCATGGATCTCAAGGATGCTTACCTTCGCATAAAGATTCAGGAGTCGTCCAGGAGATTTTTACTGTTCTTATTAGGAGCTAGTCATTTCCATTCAGAGTCTTGCCATTCAGTCTCACCTCAGCCCGGGGTATTTACCAAATGCATGTTGTAGAAACCCATCTGCATCTTCAGGGATACAAAGTATTCCCATATTTGGACAACTGGCTTCTGGCTGCCCCCTCAGTTGACTTGTCTTATGCAGGTCATAGACTATCTCCTTTAACTTTGTGTCTCTTTGAGCATTTCCAACAATCTGGGGAAATCCAGCCTGATCTCTGTTCAGTGCTTGGTATTCTTAGGATGCCATTTGGATACTATAATTTGATTAATATCCCTTCCACAAGACAGAATTCTATCCTTAAGATCCATGATAGAGAATCTTCTGTGTACTAAACTTACCTCAGCACGCTTAATCCTAAGGGTGTTATGTCTCATGACATCTTCAGTATTGATAGTACAGATTGCTTGACATCACATGAAAATACTTCAGAGGCTCCTGCAGCCCCACTGGTTTCAGAGATTCCACCCCCTTTCTTCTCCCATAATCATAATGCAGTCATCTAGGAAACATTTACAGTGGTGGTTGCAGTCTGTGCTACTGTTGGCAAGCAGACTCTTTCAGATCCCTTCCCCATTAACAAATGTGACCCATGGATCTGATGTTGCCCTTTTCATTCTTTCTCAAAAAATGGGTCCGGATCTGATCCCTGGATCCAACTCAGCTGCATATTCCAGACTTAGATCCACCTCTTGAGCTCCTCCCTCTATCCATAGTGCCTTAATCCATCCCAATTACCCCAGATCTCATTTGCCACAATCATGACCAGATGCAGATGTTCTTAGTGTTTCACTGTTGCAGTCATCACATTTGGGTTATCTGCTTGCAGTAGCCCTCAGTCAACCTGATTATCAAAGTCTTGGTTCCTGTGTCGATTGCTGTCTCATCTTCCGTGATGTCAGGTAGTCAGGGGTATAAAGCATGCAGCTGACGCCATTACATCACTCTTTCTTGCCGTGCGGTGCCCGAAGCAGAAGCAGTTCACAAGTGCCGGTCGTCTGACTCCTGAAATTCTCATTTTCGAGTTTCAGAACCAATGTCTTCATCTAAAGCTAAGTACCCCATTGGGGAAACTTTTTCTTGCTGTAATCCAATGTCAGTAAAAGTCAGCAATTGTATTTCTTGTGGAAAGCAAATACCTCATAAAGATTTTCTTTCGTACTGTATTCCTTGCCTAGGCCTTGACCACGATGTACCTCGCTGTTGTTTTTATGCCTTATTTAAACCACGAACTATTTGTCGTCGGTACATTTTCGCTTCTAAATATTTTGGTACTCAGTTCAATTATCGAGATATGTCTTTGGTAAGCCACCCGACTACTGACATTCTGAAAAAAATCCAAAGATAAAGACAGAGACAGGCCCACTAGGTCCGAAGCTGCTAGTCGCCAGTTCGCTGGTACTCAGTGATGCATTTTCGCAGCCCCTGATACCTGCTACTTCAGATTCGCAGGCCTCTACTGAGACCCATTCGGAGTCCGGTATGCCACGGGATGCTTCAACTGTGGAACCTGCGGATGTCTCTAGCTTGGATGGGTCTGGAGCTGCTGTGCAGGCTCCCAGCTTCTGAGGGTGTATTCAGGCCTACTGACTTGCAAATTAAACCAACGCCATCTTCTTCTAGGCCTAAAACTCGAACCATGCTTAGGAAACCGATGCCCAGACCACATGGTCAAGCCTCTATGCCTAAAAAACAAATGATAAGAATGGCTGAAGACCTTATTACCTTAATCAGGGGAAGCCAACCTTCCCCCTCTAAGAGACCTAGGACTGAATTTGCTTATGATACTTCTGACCAGGATTGTGAAATTTCTTTCTCCTCTGATGACCAGGATTTACCCTTATCAACCTATGAGGATTCTGATGCAGAGGACTTTATTCCCTCTACTTCTCCCCCATAGGATTTTTCTTTTGGTGAAACCTTGCATACTCTTAAGTATCATTTTCTCTGGGAAAGCCAGGATTACTCTGATTCTAAAAAGAGGCTTAGAGATTTCTTACTCCTGCCCCAACACAGGCCTTTAGCTATCCCTCCTGTTCTGGACATTGTTAACGATGCCTTTTTGGAATCCAGCTTGGCCCCTGACTCTTTACCTCCTGCTCCCAGAAAACCTGATAGAAATTACAGGGTTTCTGATTCTCACAAGTTCCTTTTCAAAAATCCTACGGCGGATCCTGAGACCATTTCAGAGGGACCCAAGGGCATTAAGGCTACTATTGCCAAAAATTCTACCCCCTCTGATAGAGATTCCAGAGCCCTGGATAGATGGGGTAAGAAGGTATACACCTCTGCAACATTGGCCATCAGGGCCTTAAATTGTCAGTTTCGTATGTTAAAGTAGCAGCATATTATTGGATTGCTTAAACAGAAAATGATGTTGATTCCTGATGTGCTGAAAAAAAGGATTTACAGGATTTAATGCATTCTGCTGAACAGGTTGGAAAACATATTTTGCAATGTGGTTTTGATTCACTGGAGGCATCTTGCAGGGCTGCTGTCACCGGGTCTGTACTTAGAAGGCATGCTTGGCTTAAGGAGCAATCTTTGCCAGATCATGTTAAAACTAAATTGCTGGATGCTCCTTTAAGTCAGGACTGCCTGTTTGGCAACAAAGCAGAAGTTCTTAAAAACATGGAGGAAAAAGCTAAATCTATGCAAACTGTTAAAGATTTTTTTAAAGTGCAGCCTCCTAGATTTAGTAGGCATTGGCCCTCAAGAAATTGGTCCTTTCCTGCCTCTTCCAGGCCTTCTCAGTTCAAACCCAGAACCAGCAGAACACCCAGGCTTCAGTTCCAGGGTATGCACAGGACTAAGCAGTGGGGGGCTCCCACTTCCAAATCAGGGAGTAGTAAGACTCCCCCCTATGGTAAGCTGTCTCAATGACTTAATTTTAAAACTTCCAAGCACTTCCCAACTGACTGCTCTTTCAGGGGGAAAGATTGCTCTGCAAGCAAAAAACTGGGAACTCATTACCCAGGACAAATGGGTTTTAAACATTCCCAAGGATACAGATTTCCTTCAAGGATGCATCTGCAGTCCTTACAAATGGGTTGTCCTGTCGTCAGGCAGCTCTTTGGTCAGCCGGATTCCAAAGTCTGGGTCTGGCCTCGGCTGGTGTCGCACTTCACCCGACGTCATAGCTGCAGTTCTTCGGGTATAAAGGCATCAGCCGACGCCATTTTCCCCGTCTTTCTTGCCGCGTGGCACCCGAAGCAGAAGCTGTTCGCAAGTGCCGGTCGGTCAGATCCAGAGATTACTACTACCGAATACTACTCAAGACTTCTAAAAGCTAAGTACCCCGTTGGGGACTCTTTCTTGCCTCAGCCGATGTCAGAAAAAGTGAATAACTGTTTAACTTGTGGGAAACAAATACCTCATAAAGATTTCCACTCTTACTGCTTACCTTGTTTAGGCCCAGACCACGACGTAGCAGCTTGTTTAGCCTGTGCTTCTTTCAACCGTCGGATGCTTAGACGTCGGTCGGAGTTTGCTGAACAGTTTTTCGGCTCAGATTTTGCGTACATAATGCCGTCGGATCCTCCAACTTCACAAGTTGTTAAGAAACGCAAAGAAAAGGACCGACACTCGCGGTCCGCGGTTTCGGCCGAAACCGCGAGTGTCTTGGTTTCGGCCGAAACCGAGCAAACGGTTCTAACTTCAGCCGAATCCATGACTACTACCGAGGCCCCTTCTAACCTGGTTGAATCGGCCTCTGAAATTCAACCTGCTACTGTGGTTTCACAAGAATTATCGGACACCATCCCTTTGGATGTTTCAACCCCTGCACGTGGTGCTGCTAGGCCGCCTGCAGCCATGTCCATAAAGGCCTTTGCCAGGGCTAAAGCAGCCAAAACTTCTAAGTCTGTGCCTGTTAAGCCCCCCTCTCACAGGCCCAGTTCCAGTTCCCAAATGCTTACTCTGGCAGAGGATCTCATCTCTTTAATAAGGGGATCCCAACCTCTTCCAGACAGGGCCTCTCAACCTCCTCCAGAAAAGAGACCTAGAGCAGAGCCCCCTGAGCCAGTGTCCTCAGATGATTCTTCTGATGATTCAGACAATACAGACCATCCAGAGGCTCCTTTTTCTCCTTATGAAGACTCCGATGCTGAGGAATCGATTCCTTCTGCCTCTCCACCAGAGGAATTTTCCTTTGGGGAAACCTTACATGCCATGAGAGAGCAATTTCAATGGCAGGGGCAAGATTTCTCAGATTCAAGGAAAAGGCTTAGGACTTTTTTGCATTTACCACAACATAGGCCTTTAGCTATACCTCCAGTTCTTCCTGTTGTAGATGATGCATTTAATGATGCTTGCACTGCTCCTGATACTTTGCCTCCAGCCCCTGCTAAGCCCGATAGGTTCTACAGGGTCCCGGACACACATCACCATTTATACAAGGCTCCTTTTGCAGATCCCGAGACTATCTCCCAGGGGCCTAAGGCAGTAGCTTCGACCTCAGTTAAAAATCCTCTCCCCTCAAAGGGAATCCAGGTCCTTAGAGAGATGGGGTAAAAAAGTATACACCTCTGCTACTCTCTCAGCTAGGGCATTGAACTGTCAGTTTCATATGATCCAATACCAGGAGTTTATGCTTGATCAGTTAACTAAGAAACTGTCCTCTGATGATTCTTTAGATAAGAAATATGTTCTAGAAACGGTGCATAACATTCAGCAGGTTAGTAACCATTCTTTAAAATGTGGCTATGATGCACTGGAGGCTTCCTTTAGATCAGCCATGACTGGCACAGTTATAAGAAGACATGCATGGTTGAAAGAACAGGTCTTGCCGGATCATGTTAAAGCAAAACTATTAGATGCTCCTATGGATAAGGTCAGTTTATTTGGTTCTCCTGCTCAGCAGGTACTGAAGAAAATGGAAGAGAAGGCAAAATCTGTACAAACAGTGAAAGATTTCTTACAGGTTCAGCCTCCAAGGTTTAGCAGGAACTGGCCTTCCAAAAATTGGTCCTTTCCAGACTCCTCTAAAACACAGAGAGGCAGGAATAGACATTCAAGAGGCAGAAACCAATCCAGAGGAGGTGCCTACAGGGGACGCCAGTGGCAAGGTAACAACCAGCGAGGCACAGACACAACTACTACCACTGCAACAGGACAATCACAGTGACTTGGCTCTGGCACCGCCTACCAGGGAACAAATAGCAGCACCCTTAGGTGGAAAGTTAGCCTTATTTTCAAAAAACTGGCACTACATCACAAGAGACAAGTGGATTTTGCAAACTATAGACCAAGGTTACAGGTTTCATTTCCATACTTTACCAGGAAAAAGAGGAATGCCAAACCTACCACCAAATCAAAAGACAGAAGCTCTAAAACAAATAGCTCAATTAGCAAAGATGAGAGCTGTGGAAAGGGTACCATCTATGGAACAAGGAAAGGGATTTTACTCCAGACTCCTCCTGGTACCAAGAAAAGAGAAAAATTGGAGGCCTATTCTCGACCTGTCCGCTTTAAACACATTCATCATTGTTCCAAAATTCAAAATGCTGACCCTACAGCAACTTCTTCCCATGCTGGGCAAGGAGTATTGGCTGGTGACTCTAGATCTCAAGGAGGCATACCTGCACGTCCCCATACGACCAAATTTCAGAAGATACCTCAGATTTCTTGCAGGATCAGAGCATTATCAATTCTCAGCATTGCCCTTTGGCTTATCTACTGCGCCCAGAGTGTTCATGAAATGCCTGGCATCAGTAATCGCTCACTGCAGGCTTCAGGGAATCCAAATGTATCCATACCTGGACGACTGCCTGATACAAGCGGACAACAAAAACAAGCTAACAGAAGACTTACAAAGAGTCATTTGCTTACTGCAAGCCCTGGGATATACAGTCAATATAAAAAAAAATCAAGACTGATACCATCCCAAAGAATAACCTTCTTAGGTGCAGAATTGGACACAGTAAAACAGATGGCATTCCTAACTGCAGAAAAACAAGAACAACTTCCTCTCTACTTCTTGGCATTAACAAAGCAGAACAAACTAACAGCAAGGAAAGTACTGCAGGCCTTGGGCTTCATGGCATCCTGCATAATCCTGGTCCCTCATGCCAGACTGCATATGAGAAAGCTACAGTGGTACCTAAAGAATTTATGGTCTCAACACAGGCACAGCCTAGAAACCGAAATACCACTAATCCCATGCCTGAAACAAGAGTTCCTATGGTGGGCTCAGGCATGCCAGTCAAACCCAGGTTTGCCCTTCCACAGCATTCAACCAAGCCAAACCATCACAACGGACGCCTCAGACCTCGGTTGGGGGGCCCACATGCTGGACAAGTGCATACAAGGCTTATGGACTCCAGATCAGCTGCACCTGCACATAAATCAAAAGGAAATGCTGGCAGTAAAACTAGCAATCCAGAATTTCAGACCATTCCTCCAAGAAGGGCAGTTGATGATAAGGACAGACAACACCACAGTCATGTGGTACATCAACAAACAGGGAGGCACTCATTCATACCCTCTATGCCGGATGGCACTGGATGTATGGAATATGGCTCTGAGCTACAACATTCAGTTACAAGCAATTTTTGTACCGGGAAAAGAAAACATCCTAGCAGACATATTAAGCAGAACTACCTCGGATGCTCACGAATGGATGCTACACCCGGACATGTTCAAAGCCATCACAAGGAAATGGGGACTGCCACAAATAGACCTATTCGCATCCCCACTCAATCACCAGCTCAAGAAATTCTGCACAAGGACGTACCACCCACTTGCTTGGAAGGTGGACTTTCTATCCTTCAGTTGGAAAAGCCTGACAGCATATGCATTCCCACCTCTTCCTTTGATGCACAAGGTGCTATTGAAAATCAAAGAGGAACGTCCAAGGATCATTCTGATAGCTCCAGACTGGCCAAGACAACATTGGTACCCATTACTGAGGAGCATGTCTCGGGGGCAAATGTGGACACTACCCCTGATTCCTTTGCTATTAACTCAGAGCGGCTACAACACCCTGCATCCAAACCTGAAAACTCTGCAGCTGACTGCCTGGAACATTACATAAGAGCAACTAACCCAGATTTATCCCAAAGGGTTAAAGACATTATCCTTGAGGCCCGCAGACCTTCAACAAGAAGGAACTATGCAGGAAAATGGAAAAGATTTCTCATTTGGAGTACTGAAAGGGGAAAAGATGTGTCAAAGGTAGACATTGCCAACATCCTGGAGTACTTGGCAGAGCTTTTCCATACAGGCCTGTCCTATTCCTCCATCAAGATACATGCATCAGCTATTTCTGCAGAATACAGCTTCAATCCCCCTGTCTTCTCAAGATCCACTACTCAGGCAGTTTCTGAGAGGAATTAAAAATGTAAAACCTCCTAGGAAACCACCATTACCAGCATGGGACTTGAACTTTGTGCTAGAAAAATTGACACTTCCCCCCTTTCGAACCAGCAGCAACAGCAGATCTTCAACACCTATCCTGGAAAACTGCTTTCCTGCTGGCAATTACCTCAGCAAGAAGGGTTTCTGAGCTACAGGCTTTAATGGCAGTACAACCCTTCCTAATCTTCCATCAAGACAGAGTGTCCATGAGAACAAATCCTACATTTATGCCTAAGGTGGTATCCAGAGTGTCTTT
This sequence comes from Protopterus annectens, assembly GCF_019279795.1. Lineage (NCBI taxonomy): Eukaryota > Metazoa > Chordata > Ceratodontiformes > Protopteridae > Protopterus > Protopterus annectens. Next base: position 905,447,097 of record NC_056743.1, on the reverse strand, counting down.
AAACCAGGCTATCCACCTACCTACCTTCTTCCCCAATCCACAGAACAGGGGGGAAAGACTGCTGCATACTTTGGATGTACATAAACAGTTGCGCTACTACCTGGACAGAACCAAGGGCAATAGAAAAACTGACCAGCTTCTGGTAGCATATGCAACAGGAAGGGAAGGAAAAGCAATTTCAAAACAGACAATCTCCAAGTGGATAGGAAATTGCATCAGATTCTGTTACTCCTACCATGGAAAGCAAACTCCACAGAACATGCCTCATTCTACAAGGGCTACAGCCACTACCACAGCTTTCTTACGAGGAGTGGCTACCAAGGACATTATAGAGGCTGCTACTTGGACCTCCGTGCATACATTTGCCAAGCATTATAACTTACCTTTATACTCTAGATCCCGAGCAGGGTTTGCCACTGCTGTTTTGCAAGGGATCCTAACTACACCATAATTTCTTCTTCCTCCTCCCCTAGTTTGGCTATGGTATTCTACCCATTTGTAAGGACTGCAGATGCATCCTTGAAGGACATAGTACAGTTTTGTACCTACCATAAATGTAGATGTCCGAATAGGAATGCATCTGCAGTCAGGATTTACCCACCCTCCTTCCCCTCTGTGGTATTCCTAGGGTATTTGCCCATCTAATAGCTAGCTGGGGGGGGGTCTCTTATTGTGTATTTGTTTGTATATATGTACATACATGCTTATTATTTGTGTTTGCCTTCTACTATTTGGAAACATTGGCATTTATCCAAAATTTAGCTGTCCAAGAGGGCAACTGGCATCTGGGGCAAGAAACACTGAGGAAAATGGCGTCGGCTGATGCCTTTATACCCGAAGAACTGCAGCTATGACGTCGGGTGAAGTGCGACACCAGCCGAGGCCAGACCCAGACTTTGGAATCCGGCCGACCGAAGGGCTGCCTGACGACAGGACAACCCATTTGTAAGGACTGCAGATGCATTCCTATTCGGACATCTACATTTATGGTAGGTACAAAACTGTACTTTTTCACTTTCACACATTACCAACCCCAACCGGTTGGCCAGATCTACCCCCAATTCAGTGAGCAGAGGCTCAAAAGCAAGTACTCTCTCTCAAGATTAAAGGCTATTCACACTGTACAAGAAGAGGAAAAGGGACAAGGTTTCTACTCAAGACTGTTCCTGGTACCCAAAAAAGACAACTCATGGCATCCTATCCTGGACCTGTCTATCCTAAACACCTTTTTGGTGATTCCAAAATTCAAGGTGCTAACTCTTCACCAGTTGCTTCCCATGCTAGGCAAAGATGCCTGGTTGGCAACACTGGATTTAAAGGAAGCCTACCTGCACATCCCAATCAGGGAATCTTGCAGAAAATACCTACACTTCAAAGCAGTCTGCATGCACTATCCGTTCTGTGCACTGCCCTTTGGCTTATCTACTGCGCCCAGGGTATTCACAAAGTGCCTAGCTCCAGTCATTGCATTTTGCAGGCAAAGAAATATTCAAATATACCCAGACGTGGATGATTGTTTAATTCAGGCAGAAAGCCAGGGCATACTTCTGAATCATCTGGCATTTGTACAAAAGGTGTTAACTTGTCTGGGGTACACCATAAATGAAAAGAAATCATATCTGGTAGCCTGTCAACAAATTATATTCCTGGGAGCAAACTTGAACACAACTTCACAGATGGCTTTCCTCATGCCAGAGAAACAAATTCATTTGACAACTTACTTCAAACTAGTGGCCACAAAAACCCTGCTTATCTGCAAGGCAAATACTGCAAGCCTTGGGGTTCATGGCCTCATGCATTCTACTAATTCCATATGCAAGACTGCATATGAGGAAATTACAATGGTATCTAAAAAGCCTATGGTGTCAACATTCTCAGGATCTAGAAGCAATGATTCCTATCATACCTTGCCTGCGGTTGGAATTCCTTTGGTTTGCGAGGCCTGCCACTAAAACAAAAGACTACCATTCACTCTACCCCCTGCCGCCCAAACCCTAACAACAGACACATCAGACTATGCATGGGAGGCTCACCTGCCAGGGAAGTGCATTCAGGGCAAATGGAACCCAAGTCAAATGCACCTGCATATCAATCAAAAAGAAATGTTAGCTGTACAGAATGCTCTGACAGCCTTCATGGACCACATTTTTCCAGGACAATTAATGGTAAATATGGACAGCACCACTGTTATGTGGTACATAAACAAGCGGGGGGGGGTTACCCATTCTTACCCCCTCTGCAGACTAGCCATGGCTCTGTGGAACACACCCTTGATTTACCAAGTGCATCAACAGGCTCAATTCCTGCCAGGAAAACTAAATACACTGGCAGACGAACTAAGCAGAAATCTCATGCATGGACCCACACGAGTGGAAACTAGAACCAAAGATTTTCAACATGTTGATCAACAAATGGGGGACCCCAGATATAGACCTGTTTGCCTCCCCCCAGAACTACCAGTTGGACAAATTCTGCACAAGGAGTCCCCACAAACAAGCTTGGAAAGTAGATGCTCTGTACTTCAGCTGGAAAAATCTACCAGTTTATGCCTTTCCTCCTTTGCCTCTCCTCTCCAAAGTACTACTAAAGATCAAACAGGACAAACCAAGGTTGATACTGATTGCACCAGACTGGCCACGCCAACACTGGTACCCCTTCTTGCGCAGTGTGTCACAATTGGTCCCATGGCACCTACCTCAGACCCGTCTCAGCAGCTCAGTTCTGCACCCCAGCTTCAAACCCTGAACCTGGCAGCCTGTCTAATTACCTAATCTCTTTGTTACCATCCCTCAGTAAACAAGTGTTAGATGTCATTTCGGAGGCAAGGAGGCCTAGTACAAGAAAATCTTATGCTGAAAAATGGAAAAGATTCTGTGCCTGGAATCAAACTCAAGGGATGGCCATAGCAGCGTCCAATTTATCTCAGATTCTTCAATACTTAACTGAGATGCTTCACAGGGGCCTTTCCTTTTCCTCCATCAAAATTCAGGCCTCCACCATTTCAGCTCATTACAACACAGAACCACCCCTCTTTTCTCACCCACTGCTCAATCATTTCCTCAGAGTGGCCAGAAATTTAAGACAACCCAGGAGAGCCCCAACTCCAGCCTGGGACCTTAATTTTGTATTGGAAAAACTCACTCTTCCTCCTTTTGAGCCAGCTGCAACTTCAGAGTTAAAATTCCTTTCTTGGAAAACAGTTTTCCTTTTAGCAATCACTTCAGCAAGAAGGGTATCTGAATTACAGGCCCTTATGGCAGTGGAGCCTTTCATCATCTTTCATGCGGACAGGGTGTCTCTCAGGACCAATCCCTCTTTCATGCCCAAGGTGGTATTCAGTGTGGCTCTTAATCAGTCCATTCATTTGCCAACCTTCTTTTCTAATCCACAGAACAAAGGGGAATGGATACTGCACTCCTTAGATGTGCACAGACAACTTAGATTTTACTTGGACAGGACTAAACCTCTAAGGAAATCTGAACAACTGCTGGTTGCATTTGCTGCAGGGTCAGAGGGGAAGGGTATTTCAAAGCAAACAATTTCTAAATGGATAGGCCATTGCATTCATTTCTGCTGTAAGCACCATGGAAAATCTATCCCACAGGGGATTAGACCCCATTCAACAAGGACTGCATCTACCTCTACAGCCTTTCTCAGAGGTGTTCCTACCAGAGTCATCCTAGAAGCTGCTACCTGGAGTTCTGTACATACTTTCACCAAGCATTACCATTTGCCAATTTTCTCTAAATCTCCAGAGCTGGCTTTGCCACTGCAGTCTTGCAGAGCCTTATAGCTGGTCCTAATGCTATCTAAATTCCTCCTCCCGTCCTTAGCTTTGGGAATCTACCCAAATGTGATGACTGCAACAGTGAAACATGAAGAACATAGTACAGTTGTGTACACTTACCATAAATGTAGATGTTCGAGTGTATTCACTGTTGCAGTCCTGGTTATCCTCCCTCCAGCCCCCTGACTTCTTTTGGCTGTACATCTATTCTCCTTTACTATACTTAAAAGCTTTCTGGTGTATTTCTTTTTTGTTGGAGGTATAACCTTGTATATATGTATTTAATTGCTTCCCATTAAGGGGGGCACCTGACATCTGGGGCAAGAAAAACTGATGTAATGGTGTCGGCTGCATGCTTTATACCTGTGACGTCCCGGAAGATGAGACAGCAACCGATGCAGGACCCAAGACTTTGATAATCAGGCTGACTGAGGGCTACTGCAAGCAGATAACCCAAATGTGATGACTGCAACAGTGAAGACACTTGAACATCTACATTTATGGTAAGTATACACAACTGTACTTTTCCTCTCTCGAGCTGTTAAACAGTGAATATTTGTAATTTTTATCTTTTAAAAAATTAATTTTTGTTGTATTCTGTGTTTTTTCTTCCTCCCTCTCAGCTTATCGCTGGCATTAGGTCTGCCACTATTTCTTCTCATATAGTACGTCTGTCTCTCTTACCTTAGGTGGTATTTTGTTACCTCTTTAAATAAGGTAATTCCTTTATATTACCATTGTTAATAATTTTCTTTATCCATATATATATATATATATATATATATATATATATATATATATATATATATATATATGGGTCCCTGTCTATTCACCGACAATTCATTTCACTGAAACTCATTTCGTCGACAGTTCATTTAGTCGACAGAAAGATGTGCCCCCTTCAAAGATTGTTAGGTGGGGCTTCCCACACCCCCCATTGTGGGGCTGTGCCCCCCCCCCTAACTATATATATCAACTCCAGGGTTGCACAACATTGGGGAAGGGGGCACATCTTTCTGTCGACTAAATGAACTGTCGATTTAAAAATGTCAGTGAAATGAATTGTCGGTGAATAGATAGGGATATATATATATATATATATATATATATATATATATATATATGTGTGTGTGTGTGTCTTTCACTTCCCTTTTTATTTATTTATTTTTTTGGCCTTTCCTGTTCCTGTTTTCTTTCTACCATGTTGGATACACCAACAGGCATCAAAAAATGCACTTCTTGTGGGCGAAATAGTACGAATTCAGATGCCCACAAGAAGTGTGTTTATTGCCTTGGAGCCAGTCAGCTGAATACAAACTGTTCATTTTGTTCCACCTTTAATCCAAGGACCTTGGCTGACCAATGCAACAAATTAATATTAAAGGAATTCCTTCCTCCTCCTATATTTTCATGGTCTCAAACCCCCTTTAAAATGGCTAAATCCGCTCTGTCAGATCAGAGAAAACACTCCTCTCTGAAGTTCATAGCCACAAAGTGGTAAAAGCCGTAACTTACAGATATAAAAACTAAATAAAAAACAGCTTCTACCGATACATTTATTGCACAAGATTGCTCCTCCTTCCATGAAATCTTGATTTTTGTTAGTAAGCCTATTAACTGTCATCAGTTGGCCATTCACCACATTTTCTTTTGTTCTTTTAGAGTGCATGCTGTTATACTCCAAATATGAATTATTTTGAACTTCTGTTTTAAAAATCTTAGTCAACAATTTTCTATTAGCTTTGAACACAAATTTAATGAAGGAGCTAGCATCGTTCACATAAGCCAAAAATGAATAATAATAATAATAACATTGATATCCTCTCTCCATACCAAAAACACATCATCTGTAGAACGTTTGTACAATAAAATTTTGCTGTGGTGCACACTTTCAAATAGACTGGCTTTTTCCTAACCGTGCATGAAACTGTTGGCGTAACTGGGGGCCATTGCCACTCCATTGGTTTGATAATATAAACCTGAATTATACTCACAATAATTATGACTGAGAATGTGGCTTTTTCCCAACTGTGCATGAAACTGCTGGCATAACTGGGGGCCATTGCCACTCCATTGGTTTGACAATATAAACCTGAATTATACTCAAAATAATTATGACTGAGAATGATGTCTAACATTTCTATCAACAACTACAAAGTATTCAAAGAGAAAAGTTTCAAATTCATCAATTCCAGTCTGACCACTTCCATTCCCTTATTATTTGGGATCACAGTTTAAAGCGATTTAATGTCTAAAGTGACCAGTAAATCTGCTTCTCTTATACATACATTCGTACTTTTGATCATAAACTCAAACATATCTCTGATGCATGTCACTTAGTTCTACAACTTTTTGTAGATGCTTGCCCACAAAAATTGCCATAGCCTCATTTTTACTTTTGCTGCTGGCAGCAATAGGTCTGAGAGGAGGGTTGTCTAGATTTATCGCAATCTAAAGATCCTACTCATTTTTGGATTGTCCACTCTTAAAAAAAAATGTACTTATTTCATGTGTAATCCTGACACTGCATAACCAGTCCTCTATAAAAAGTCAATCTGTGAATATGCTTCTTTGATTTCAGAAAAGGAAACTGATTTATAGAAATGAACAACTGGGAGGAGCACTGACATTTTTGTGTCATACATCTCACTGTCTAACACCACAATGGCATTACCTTTATCTGCTTTTGTGTAATAGCAATGTTTTTGTTCGTCACTAAACTATGAAATACACTTCTTACTTTACAGGAGGGATTGTAATATTTATCTGCAGGCTTGTTGCTAAGCAGTTCAATTATTTGTATTTTTGTTACAGTTAAGAACATTTCTACCTCAGCCCTTAAAGGTGGGTTGAAAGAACTAGGTTTGTGAAAATCATTTTCAGGTTTAGAAACAGATGTTCTTCATCTCACATTGCTGCAGTCCTTACACTTGGGTAGTCCGCTGTCCTCGGTCGGCCCGAATATCAAAGTATTAGGCTGACGTCGGTCAAGGCGCTTAAGACTGACATCAGGACGTCAGGGTACAAATGCGCATGACCGACGTCATATCCTCAGTCTTTTTTGCCGCATGGTCCGATGCAGAAGCAGCGTTGCAAGTGCCGTTCGGCGTTCTGAAATTTTTCGAATTCGGAGTTTCAGACCGAGTCAAAGTTGGCTAAGTACCCCGTTGGGGAACATTTTAGTTTTTTCTTGCCTCAGTGGTTTACCGGATGTCAGAAAAAGTGAATAACTGTATTTCTTGTGGGAAACAGATACCGCATAGAGATTATCATACTTTGTGTATTCCTTGTTTGGGGCCTGAGCACGACGTTGTTGGGTGTCGCTTTTGTGCTAGGTTCAATAAGCGCACTATTAAGCGAAGGTTAGATTGTGCCAGGTTGGTCTTTGGGAAGCGGTGCAATTATAAGATGCCGTCGGATGCTCCGACGCCCGCTTCTTCGAAGAAGCGCAGAGACAAAGCAGCTAAACCCAGGCAAGAAGAGTCGTCCGTACCGGACGCCGGTTCTTTAGAGGCGTCAGTGGAACCGGTGGTTCTGCCGGAGGCTTCTCTGGAGTCCCAGGGGGAGACTTTGTTATTGCGGGATGTGGCCTCTCAGGAGGCAGGTCAGGCTGAAGGGGCTTCTCAGGTTACTGTACTCCCCTCCCTTCCTAAGGTGGTTAGGCCCTCTCCTTCTGTTTCTAAGGCTTCTCCCAGAGGCAGGCCAGGTTTAGCTTCTGTTGGTGTCACTCCTAGTTCTACAGGATCTGTGCCCAAGAAGCACATGCTTAAAATGGCAGAAGATTTAATTACTTTGATTAGAGGTTCTTTGCCCCCTCCAGATAAGAGGCCTAGGGTGGAACCAGAGTTGGGGAGTTTTGAGCAGGCTTCAGATGTTTCAGAGTCTTCGGCTGAAGACTTGCAGGAGTACTCTCCTTATTTTGATTCTGATGCAGATGATTCAACTCCTTCTGCTTGTCCTCCAGAGGATTTTTCTTTTTCAGAGACTCTTCATTCCATGAGGGAACATTTTAAGTGGGAAGGTCAGGACTTCTCTGATTCCAGGAAAAGGCTTAGGGAATTTTTGCTTTTACCCCAGCATAGGCCTTTGGCTATACCTCCTGTTCTGGATGTTGTGGAAGATGTGTTTGCAGAGGCTTCACTTAATCCTGATTCTTTGCCTCCTGCTCCTGTTAAACCGGATAGGTATTACAGGGTGCCTGAGGCTCATAAATATCTTTATAAGAGTCCTAGGGCGGACCCAGAAACTGTTAGTCAGGGACCTAAGGGTGTCAAGGCCTCTGTTGTAAAAATCCGGTTCCTCCAGATAAAGAGGCCAGAGCTTTGGATAGATGGGGAAAGAAAGTCTATACTTCTTCCACCTTAGCTATGAGGGCTTTGAATTGCCAGTTTCACATGTTGAAATATCAAAACTATCTTCTTTCTCAATTGAAGTCTAAGGTAGATGCTCTGGCGGAAGGCATTGAGTGTAAAGAATTACAAGATTTAGTACATGTTTCTGAACAGGTGGGTAAGCATTCTTTACAATGTGGTTTTGATGCTGTACAGGCCTCGTCTAGGGTGGCTGCCACTGGGTCAGTTCTTCGCAGGCACGCCTGGCTGAGGGATCAGAATTTATCTGAACATGTTAAGACAAGGATTTTGGATGCTCCTTTACAGTCTGATGTGTTGTTTGGTTCACCTGTGGAGTCAGTCTTGAAGAAAATGGAGGACAAGGCTAAGTCTATGCAGACTGTTAAAGATTTTTGCAAGTTCAGCCTCCAAGTTTAGTAGGAATTGGCCTGCTAAGGGGTGGACGTACCCTTCTTATGATTCACAGTCTAGGGGTAGATCTAGACGTGGTAGGGGCAGAGCTCCTTCAGACCTAGAACAGGGAGTTCTCCTGCACATTCTTCGGGTGAGGGCAGGGGCCAGTCCTTTCGTAAACAGGCCCAATGACCTACCTTTTCAGCTGCCAGATCCTTCTTGCATGGCAGCACCTTTGGGAGGAAGGTTGGCACTCTTCAAGGAAAATTGGAGTTTGATTACCCAAGACAGATGGGTATTAGATATCATACACCAAGGTTACAGGTTTTATTTCCATACCTTGCCTCCTTTCAAAGGCATGCCGGACGTTCCTCCTCAGCAAAGACTAGAGGCTCACAAACAAATTTCTCTGCTGCTCAAAATAGGGGCCATACAACCGGTCCCTCTGCCAGAAGTGGGCCTAGGATTTTATTCTCGCCTGTTCCTAGTACCAAAGAAGGGGAACACGTGGAGACCATTTCTGGATTTATCTATCCTCAACACTTATCTGGACATTCCCAAGTTCAAAATGTTGACGTTACAACAGCTTTTACCTCTGCTGGGCAAAGATCACTGGATGGTGACTCTGGATCTCAAGGAGGCTTACCTTCATGTTCCTATCAGGCTAAGTTGCAGGAAGTATCTGCGTTTTCGAGCTGGGACTTCTCATTATCAGTTCTCTGCATTGCCCTTTGGCTTATCTACTGCCCAGAGTGTTCACGAAGGTTCTGGCTCCAGTGATAGCTTTCTTCAGGCTAAGAGGAATACAGATCTATCCTTATTTGGACGATTGCCTGATTCTGGCCCAAGGAAAGGACGAACTTCTTCATCATTTACAATATGTGATACAGTGCTAAGATGCCTGGGGTATTCTGTGAACGAAATAAAGTCCAGTCTAGTACCCTCTCAGGACATGTGCTTTCTGGGTGTGAGACTGAATACAGCATCCCAGAGGGCCTTTTTGACCCCAGACAAACAAAAGAATCTTTCTCTTTACTTCCATCAATTGTCTCATCAGTCCAGGCTGACTGCAAGGACAGTCCTTCAAGCCTTGGGGTTCATGGCATCTTGTATTCTGGTGCTTCCCAATGCCAAACTGCATATGAGGAAGCTGCAATGGTATCTCAAAAATGTATGGACACAGCACTGCCAAGATATGGACACTGTCATTCAGATAATACCTTGCATTCAAAAGGAATTTTTGTGGTGGGCTCAGGAATGTCACCTAAACAAGGGACTCTCTGTGACCCGGCCAGAGGCGAGTCAGATTCTAACGACAGATGCCTCAGACAAAGCTTGGGGAGCTCATCTAAATGGAAAGTGGGTACAAGACACGTGGCCTGCCAGACTTCAACATTTACATATCAACTTGAAGGAGATGTTAGCAGTCCAATTTGCATTGATAGCTTTCAAGGATTTACTCCTTCCTGGGCAGGTGTTGGTTCTAACAGACAACACAACTGTCATGTGGTACATCAACAAGCAAGGGGGAACACATTCTTATCCTCTATGCAGACAAGCAATGATTTTGTGGGAGACGGCTCTCAGTTTACAGCTAAATCTTCAGGCAAGGTTTCTGCCGGAGCACAGAACTCCTTAGCAGATGTGTTGAGCAGACAAATTATGGATCCCCACGAGTGGAAATTGGATCCTCATGTATTTCAGAAATTGACAGTGTTATGGGGAACTCCAGACATAGATCTGTTCGCTTCTCCACTAAACTACCAGTTGCCAAAGTTCTGCACAAAAGGTTTCATCCCACAGCTTGGAAAGTGGATGCTCTCTCATTCAATTGGAGCAATCTTCATGTGTATGCCTTTCCACCTCTGCCTCTCCTCCCAAAGGTACTCCTGAAGGTCAGACAGGACAAGCCAAAGATGATTTTAATAGCTCCAGATTGGCCTCGACAGCACTGGTACCCATTACTGAGAAGTCTGGTGCGGGAGCCTCCATGGCCTTTGCCTTGATTCCACACCTGCTGTCTCAGGAGAACAGTCATCTATTCAATGTAAAACTTCACTCTCTTCACCTAACAGCCTGGCATATTCTGTTTTAAACCCTGGAGGGTCTCAGCTTCCACAGCAGGTTTTGAATGTTATTTTGGAGGCCAGAAGGCCTAGTACAAGGAAAGTGTACGCAGATAAATGGAAGAGATTTTTATTTTGGAGTACAGCAAAGGAATTTGATGTTTCTAAGCCTAATTTAAGTGTGGCTCTTCAGTATCTTACTGAGTTACTGGACAAAGGTTTGTCCTTCTCTTCTATTAAGGTTCATGCTGCAGCAATTTCTGCTCACTATGACTGTGACCCACCATTGTTTTCTCATCCTTTGTTTAAGCAATTCCTTAGAGGGGCAAAGAATATAAGACCCCCACGTAGAGCTCCTACTCCTGCTTGGGATCTCAATTTTGTGTTGGAGAAACTCACTCTACAACCTTTTGAGCCTGCAGCTACTGCTGAGTTGAAATATTTATCATGGAAGACTGCTTTTTTGTTGGCCATTACCTCTGCGAGAATTGTGTCTGAGTTACAGGCCCTTATGGCAGTTGAGCCTTTCTTAATTTTCCATAAGGATAGGGTGTCTTTGCGTACTAATCCTTCCTTTATGCCTAAAGTGGTTTCTAGTGTGGCTTTAAACCAAACTATTCATTTGCCTACTTTTTATGCAAACCCCCAAAATAAAGGGGAAAAGATTTTGCACACTTTGGATATACACAGGCAGTTGCGATATTATTTGAGCAGAACTAAAGGGTTCAGGCAGTCTCAGCAGTTATTTGTTTCATTTGCTTTGGGTTCTCAGGGCAAGCCTGTGTCAAAACAAACTATTTCTAAGTGGATTGGGTTTTGTATTGCTTTCTGTTACTCCCATCATGGTAAGGAGATTCCAGCTGGGATTAGGCCCCATTCCACTAGGGCTACTGCCACTTCTACAGCTTTTTAAGGGGTGGCAACTAAAGATATTTTAGAGGCAGCTACTTGGAGTTCAGTGCATACTTTCTCTAAGCATTACCACCTTCCACTTTACTCTAAATCTAGGGCTGGTTTTGCCACTGCAATTTTACAGGGCATTTTGGCAGCTCCTACTGCTTTATAGTTTTGCCATCCTCCCTTACCTCTGCTTTGGGATTCTACCCAAGTGTAAGGACTGCAGCAATGTGAGATGAAGAACATAGTACAGTTTTGTACCTACCATAAATGTAGATGTTCAAGATCCACATTGCTGCAGTCCAATTTACCTCCCTCCTTCCCCTCTGTAGTTAGAGGCGGTTGTGTGGTTTGGGTTGTACATATTGTGAATATTGTATATATTGTACATAGGGTTAGTACTAGGGTGGTTGGTTGTTTTTTGCTGTCTTTTGGTTTTGACCTTTCTTTTTAGGGTCTTCTGACATCTGGGGCAAGAAAAGACTGAGGATATGACGTCGGTCATGCGCATTTGTACCCTGACGTCCTGATGTCAGTCTTAAGCGCCTTGACCGACGTCAGCCTAATACTTTGATATTCGGGCCGACCGAGGACAGCGGACTACCCAAGTGTAAGGACTGCAGCAATGTGGATCTTCGAACATCTACATTTATGGTAGGTACAAAACTGTACTTTTTATATAGAAACTTAAAATTAAGCTTTCTCAAGTAGTCTGTGATATTACATTTATCAGCTCTTTTTGCTGGAATGAAATTCTAGTCTTCTCTAAGCACATTACAGAGAACAAGTTAACAATTTTAAGACAGTTGTCATACATATTTATTGCCTTTTCCAATTGTTTTTCGGTCCATTCCAGTTTTTCTTCCTGGTTGGTGGTTTGTTTATCAGAGCTGCAACTTCTGCCCATGTTCTGTTCGCAGCTCCCGCTTGCTGGTAGACCTGCACCAGCTGAAAAATTTGCTTTCCATTGGTGTTGCCATTTACACCTCTTTCATTGTTGTTTGTAGACCTTCATTGGTGTTGTAAACTACTTGCTCCTTTTCACTGCGCTATCCACTCAGATTGGTGCACACCACGTTCTTCTCCATTCTCAAACACCATGTTGTCATTTCTTCTTCCTGGACCTTCTTTGGCACCTTCTTCAAACTTGGATTGAATTCAGGTTTTTGGATAGTGTTGCTTGTCTAGTCACAATACAATAGACGAGACTTTGTGGGTTCTGTTCAAGCAGCTTTATTATGTACAAACACATCAGGATTGAGGCTTAATAATTTTTAAGTAGATAAACTTATAATCAGACTAGCTATTACACTCATACATCCTCACTTTCTTGCTGGACTCTCAAAATGGTACTGAATCTAGCACTTGCGGACTGTTTATATGCATGTTCAGTCCTTGAAACGCTTCTTAAAGATACAGCACACATACTGTATTCTACAGATAAGCCATGCCGTTTTTGTATTCAGGGCGGTCCCTTTGAAATTTTTAACTTTTCTTTTTTTTTAAGGACTTTGTTTTCTTTGACTAATTTGTCCTGAATGATAAAAAACTTGGTGTCAAAATTTCACTAGTGACATTGTCCTTTAGGATAAAGTATGCCGAGCGGATTTTTTCATATAGACATTTTGTCTTCTGTTTATTCAAGTTCACCAACATTTCTACATAACTGGAAGCCTATTTTGATTAAGCTCAACCCATTTGTCAATAAATTCTTTAGGAAAGTCATCTCCTACGGGCATTTTTGTGTCCCCGAGACCCTTTGGCACTCTTTGCGTAGGCAAGTAGCTCTTAAAGTATAAACTATCCTACTGCAGCCGAGCTTAACCAAATCCTTTTAAAGCTCATGGAAAGCTTCAGTCATATTAGGGGCAGTATTCCCAACATTTGGTGTTTCAGCAAACCAAAAGGATCTGTTGCTGCTGCAAAATAACCATTTAATTCATCATGATGGGACTGCTGCATATCCGCAAGTTGAGCTCCACTCAAGTAATCTCAACCTGGTCTGTGACATCAATAGGACTTGTTGGAGGGACAGATTTGTGTCCCATAGACTCCCCTGTCTGTGGAATAGACTCCCTCTCCACATGAAGCAGAGTACCTCATTATCGATTTTCAAACACAACCTGGATAACTGGATGTAAATATACGCCTGGGATTCCACCTTTGTCCTTGCTGGACAGGGGCTTTGGGTGCTTACTTGTCTAAACATGGGCTAAACTCTTGGCTAGACATATAAGGGCCTCAGGGCCAGGGGCCTAGTAACTTCCTATAATCAATTCTTCAGAAAACCATATTAGTATTATTGTTACCAGTCCTTGGTACATTGGTTGTACTGAAACATCTGTCCTGGTTTAGTATTATTGAATCAGTTGGTATGGCATGTAAGGTGAAATCAGATGGTAACATCATGAAGCTGGAGCCAGTCCCCCAGGGCTTTGTTGGAGCCACCTTTCAAAAGCCGTAAGATATTGGATCCGACTGTGTCTGATCCTAAGACACAACCTTTGGATCTGAAACCTTCTGACCCGAAGTCTTCAGCTCCAATAGTCATATCTGTAAGTCCAACGGCACCATCTTTGGATCCTAGGTCCTCTGAACCAAAGCATGGCACTTCACAAATTGGTCACACAGCAGAGTATACCATTAAGCCTAAATTTTCTACTTTGAGATCCCCTTTGTTACAGATATCTAAGAGATATTTCAGACCTCTATCCACTACATCCTCAAGGTCCACCAGAAGTTTATCAGAAGCAGCTATGGACAGGATGAATCAAAAATTTCTCAGAGCTCAGATCCAGATGGGGTTCATACCACTTCCGTCTCCTATCTGATCCGATCTTCTTCATGTTTCACTGTTGCAGTCATCACATTTGGGTTATCTGCTTGCAGTAGCCCTCAGTCAGCCTGATTAACAAAGTCTTGGGTCCTGCATCGGTTGCTGTCCCTTCTTCCGTGACATCAGGTCGTCAGGGGTGTAAAACATGCAGTCAAAGCCATTACATTAGTCTTTCTTGCTGTGCGGTGCCCAAAGCAGAAGCAGTTCGCAAGTGCCGGTTGGCCGACTCCTGAAAATTTCGTTTTCGAGTTTCAGAACCTAAGTCTTCAACTAAAAGCTAAGTACCTCATTGGGGGAACTTTTTCTTGCTCTAAACCGATGTCAGTAAAAGTAAATAATTACATTACTTGTGGAAAGCAAATACCTCATAAAGATTTTCATTCGTAAAGTATTCTTTGCCTAGGCCCTGACCACGACGTACCTCACTGTCGGTTTTGTGCCTTATTTAAACCACGAACTATCCATAATCGGTGTATTTTCGCTTCTAAATATGTTGGTGCTCAGTTCAATTATCCTGATATGTCTTCTGTAAGCCATCCGACTACCGACATTCTGAAAAAACGCAAAGATAAAGACAGAGACAGGCCGCCTAGGTCCACAGCTGCCGACGATGCTTCTCCTAAGCCAGTCGCCAGTTTGCCGGTACTCAGTGAGGTGCTTTTGCAGCCCCTGATACCCACTATTTCAGATTCGCAGGCCTCTACTGAGACCCATTCGGAGTCCGGTATGCAGTTGTGGAACCTGCGGATGTCTCTACCTTGGATGGGTTAGGAGCCGCTGTGCAGACACTGGCTTCTGAGGGGGTAGTCAGGCCTACTGACTTTCGTATTAAACCAACGCCATCTTCTTCAAGGCCTAAAACTCGTACCATGTCTAGAAAATTGATACCCAGACCACATGGTCAGGCCTCTACGCCTAAAAAACAAATGATAAGAATGGCTGAAGTCCTTATTACTTTAATCAGGGGAAGTCTGCCTTCCCCCTCTAAGAGACCTAGGACTGAGTTTGCTTATGATACTTCTGACCACGATTCTGAATTTTCAGTTTCCTCTGATGACCAGGATTTACCCTTATCTACCCATGAAGATTCTGATGCTGAGGACTCTATTCCCTCTGCTTCTCCCACAGAGGATTTCTCTTTTGGTGAAACCTTATATACTGTCAGAGAGCGTTTTCATTGGGAAGGTCAGGATTTCTCTGATTCTAAAAAGAGGCTTAGGGATTTCTTACTACTGCCCCAGCACAGGCCTTTAGCCATACTTCCTGTACTAGACATTGTTGATGATGCCTTTTCGGAATCTAGCTTGGCCCCTTACTCTTTACCTCCTGCTCCCAGAAAACCTGATAGATATTACAGGGTCCCTGACTCTCACAAGTTCCTTTTTTAAAAATCCTACTGCAGACCCTGAGACCATTTCACAGGGACCCAAGGGTATTAAAGCCACTATTGCCAAAAATCCTACCCCCTCTGGTAGGGACTCCAGGGCGCTGGATAGATCGGGTAAGAGGGTATACACTTCTGCAACTTTGGCCATTAGGGCTTTAAACAGCCAGTTTTATATGTTAAAGTATCAGCAGCATATTACTGGATTGCTTAAACAGAAAATGATGTTGATTCTTGATTGTGCTGAAAATAAGGATTTACAGGATTTACTGCACTCAGCTGAAGAAGTTGGAAAACATACTTTGCAATGTGGTTTTGATTCACTAGAGGCATCTTGCAGGGCTGCTGTAACTGGTTCTGTACTTAGAAGGCATGCTTGGCTTAAGGAGCAATCCTTGCCAGAACATGTTGAAATTACTGGATGAGGACTGCCTTTTTGGCAACAAGGCAGAAGAAGTTCTTAAAAAGATGGAGGAAAAAGCAAAATCTATGCAAACTGTTAAAGGGTTTTACAAGTACAACCTTCAAGGTTAAGTAGGCATTGGCCTTCCAAGAATTGGTCCTTTCCTGCCTCTTCCAAACCTTCTCAGTCCAAACCCAGATACAGCAGAGCTCCCAGGCTTCAGTCCCAGGGTACTCACAGGACTAAGCATTGGGGGGCCTCCACTTCCAAATCTGGGAGTATTAAACCCCCCCCCCCCATGGTAAACTGTCTCCATCACTTCTTTTTAATACTTCCAAGCACTTCTCAACTAACTGCCCCTTTGGGGGGAAAGATTGCTCTTCATGCAAAGAACTGTGAACTCATTACCCAGGACAAATGGGTTCTAAATATAGTGTCCCAGGGATACAGATTTCACTTCCACATGTTACCAACACCAAGTGGATAGCCAGATCTACCCCCAAACCAATGGGCAGAAGCCCAAAAGCAAGTACTTTCTCTTTTAAGCATGGGGACTATTCAATTGGTATCAGAAGAGGAAAAGGGACAAGGTTTCTACTCGAGACTTTTCCTGGTATCCAGAAAAGACAGTTCATGGCGTCCTGTCCTGGACCTGTCTACTCTAAACACCTTTTTGGTGATCCCAAAATTCAAGATGCTGACTCTTCACCACTTGCTCCCTATGCTAGGCAAAGACGCCTGGTTGGCAACACTAGATTTAAAGGAAGCATACCTGCACATCCCAATCAGGGAATCTTGCAGAAGATACCTACTCTTCAAAGCAGGCTACATGCTCCCAGGGTATTCACAAAGTGCCTGTCTCCAGTCATTGCATTTTGTAGGCAAAGAAATATTCAAATATACCCATACCTGGACAATTGTTTAATTCAGGCAGAAAGCCAGAGCATACTTTTGAATCATCTGACCTTTGTACAAAGGGTGCTAACTTGTCTGGGGTACACCATAAACGAAAAAAAAATCACACCTGGCACCCTGTCAACAAATTAGATTCCTGGGAGCAAGCTTGAATGGAACTTCCCAGATGGATTTCCTCACGCCAGAGAAACAAATTAATTTGACAACCTACTTCAAACAAGTGGCCACAAAAACCCTGCTGTCTGCAAGGCAAATACTACAAGCCTTGGGGTTCATGGCCCCCTGCATTCTGCTAATTCCATATGCAAGACTGCATATGGGGAAACTACAATGGTATTTAAAAAGCCTATGGTGTCAACATTCTCAGGATCTAGAAGCAATGATTCCTATCATACCTTGCCTACGCCTAGAGTTTCTTTGGTGGGCAGAGGCCTGCCACCAAAACAAGGGGCTACAATTCACACTACCCCCTGCCACCCAAACCCTAACAACAGATGCATCAGACTATGCATGGGGGGCTCATCTGGCAGGGAATTGCATTCAGGGCAAATGGAACCCAAATCAAATGCACCTGCATATCAATCAAAAAGAAATGTTAGCTATACAGGATGCCCTGACAGGGTTCAAGGACCACATTCTTCAGGACAATTAATGGTAAAGACAGACAACACCACTGTTATGTGGTACATAAACAAGCAGGGAGGTACACATTCTTACCCCCTCTACAGACTAGCCATGGCATTGTAACACAGCCCTGAGCTACCAAGTGCATCTACAAGCTCAATTCCTGCCAGGAAATCTGAATACACTGGCAGACGAACTAAGCAGAAACCTCATGGACCCACACGAGTGGAAACTGGAACCAAGGAGTTTCAACATGTTGACAAGCAAATGGGGGAGCCCAGATATAAACCTGTTTGCCTCCCCCCAGAACTATCAATTGGACAAATTTTGCACAAGGACTCCCCACAAACATGCTTGGAAAGTGGATGCTCTGTCCTTCAGCTGGAAAAACCTATCAGTTTATGCCTTTCCTCCTCTGCCTCTGCTCTCCAAACTACTACTAATGATCAAACAAGAGAAACCAATGACGATTTTGATTGCACCAGACTGGCCACGCCAACAATGGTACCCCCTCTTGCGCAGTGTGTCACTGTTGGCCCCTTGACACCTGCCCCAGACTCCTACTCTATTGTTTCAGCAGGAGAACCAGATGCTGCACCCTCGGCTTCAAATACTGAACCTAGCAGCCTGGCTAATTACCTAATCTCTCCTTTACCATCTCTAAGTAAACCATTGATGGATATCATTTTAGCGGCAAGGAGGCCTAGTACTAGAAAATCTTATGCTGAAAAATGGAAAAGATTCTGTGCCTGGAACCAATCTCAAGGGATAAATACAGCAGTGCCCAATTTACCTCAGATTTTACAATACTTAACGGAGATGCTTCACAAGGGCCTGTCTTTCTCCTCCATCAAAATTCATGCCTCAGCCATTTCAACTCATTACAGCACAGAACCTCCCCTCTTCTCTCATCCACTGCTCAATCAGTTCCTCAGAGGGTCCAAAAATTTACGCCCACCCAGGAGAGCTTTAACACCAGCATGGGACCTTAACTTTGTATTGGAAAAACTCACTCTTCCTCCTTTCGAGCCAGCTGCTACTGCAGACTTAAAATTCCTTCCTTGGAAAACCGCTTTTCTTTTAGCAATCACTTCAGCAAGAAGGATATCTGAATTACAGGCCCTCAAGGCAGTGGAGCCTTTCATCATCTTTCATGCAGACAGGGGGTGTCTCAGGACCAGTCCCTCCTTCACGTCCAAGGTGTGGTATACAGTGTGGTCCTCAATCAGTCCATTCATTTGCCAACCTTCTTTCCTAATCCGCAGAACAAAGGGGAACGGATACTGCACTCCTTAGATGTGCACAGACAACTTAGATTCTACTTGGACAGGACTAAACCTCAAAGGAAATCTGAACAACTGCTTGTGGCATTTGCTCTAGGGGCAGAGGGGAAGGCTATTTCAAAGCAAACCATTTCCAAATGGATAGGCCATTGCATTAATTTCTGCTACAAGCACCATGGACAACCTATCCCACAGGGGATTAGACCCCACTCAACCAGGGCTGCATCTACCTGTACAGCCTTTCTAAGAGGTGTCCCTACCAGGGACATCCTAGAAGCTGCTACCTGGAGTTCTGTACATACTTTCACCAAGCATTACCATCTGCCAATTTTCTCTACATCCAGAGCTGGCATTGCCACTGCAGTCTTGCAAGGCCTTGTAGCTGGTCCTAATGCTATCTAAATTCCTCCTCCCATCCTTAGCTTTGGGAATTTACCCAAATGTGATGACTGCAACAGTGAAACACGAAGAACATAGTACAGTTGTGTACACTTACCATAAGTGTAGATGTTTGAGTGTATTCACTGTTGCAGTCCTGGTTACCCTCCTTCCAGCCCCCCTTACTTCTTTTGGCTATACCTCTACTCTCCTTTATTATGCTTAAAAGCTTTTTGGTGTATTTGCTTTTTTGTTGGAGGTATAACCTTGTATATTTATAGATTTTATTGCTTCCTATTAGGGGGGCACCTGACATCCGGGGCAAGAAAAATTGATGTAATGACTTCGGCTGCATGTTTTTATACCCCTGATGACCTGACGTCAACGGAAGAAGGGACAGCAACCGACGCAGGACCCAAGACTTTGTCAATCAGGCCGACTGAGGGCAACTTGCAAGCAGATAACCCAAATGTGATGACTGCAACAGTGAATACACTCGAACATCTACATTTATGGTAAGTGTACACAACTGTACTTTAGCTTTCCTGCTTCATCCCACACTGTTCACCCTCCTTCTCTGATCCATCTAGTGGTTTCAGAGTCCCAGCATCTGAAATCCCCTAGAGGGTCATAGATCTGAAGAAGAATTCTTCTTCAACTCTGACAAATATCTCTGACTGGTTCTGCTTCAGTACCATAGGACTGAAACAGGGCTTGGAACGGAAGTGTTGGCTTTGGATTCTTGGGGCCAGGATCGACTGCGATGTTGTTGGATCAGTCTCTGCCCCGCGGATCCTCAGCTCTAGACAGTATGGGTCTAGTTCCATTCTTGGGGCATGTATCTGAGGATGGTTGGTATCTACCTTCTTTAAGAGCTTTGGCTGTGGTTTGGCTGATTCAAGTCTCCCTATGTCCATCTGCTTTTAAGGTTATGGAAAGGGCCTTTTCTCTATCCAGAGAACTGCCTTCTCATTTCTTGGATCCTATCCCAGCTCAGCTGATAGAAGTTTTCCTGGGTCCATCTGTTTTTGAGGTTGTGGAAAGGGCCTTTTCTCTATCCAGAGAATCACCTTCTCTTTTCTCGGATCGTATCCCAGCTTGGCTGATACAAGTCTCCCTGGATCCATCTGTTTTTGAGGTTGTGAAAAGCACCATGTTCTTCGTGTTTCACTGTTGCAGTCACTACATTTGGGTAATCCTGCTGGCAGGTTGCCTCAGCCGGCCTGAATTAGAAAGTCTTGGGTCCTGCGTCGGCTGCTGTTGCCCCTTCCCTGATGTCAGGTCATCAGGGGTATAAAAGAAGCAGCCGATGCCATTTTCTCCAGTCTTTCTTGCTGCACAGTGCCCAAAGCAGAAGCAGTTTGCAAGTGCCGGTCGGCTGATTCCTGAGATTTTCGTGTTTGAGTTTCAGATCCGAAGTCTTCAATAAAGCTAAGTACCCCATTGGGGAAACTTTTTTCTTGCTCCAGACCGATGTCAGAAAAAGTTAATAATTGTATTTCTTGTGGAAAACAAATACCTCGTAAGGATTTTCATTCTTACTGTATTCCTTGCCTAGGCCCTGATCACAACGTTACTGGTTGTCGGTTTTGTGCTAGATTTAACTAATGCACTATTAAGCGTCGGTATGATTTTGCTTTAAACTTTTTTTGGATGCCGGTTTAATTATCCTGAAATGTTGTCGGATAGCCATCCGTCTACCGGAGTTTACAAAAAACGCAAAGAAAAGGCTAGAGAAAAACAACCGAGGCCCAAAACCGACGACAAAGCTTCTCCTAAGCCAATCACCGGTTCACCGGTTCTCAGTGAGGCACTTTCACAGCCCCTGACGCCTGCTACTTTAAAGTCACAGGCTGCTACCGACTCCCACGTGGAGTCGGCCATGCCGCTGGATACTCAAGGTATTGGAGCTTCGGACGCTAATCCCTCAGATGGGTCTGGAGCCGCTGAGCAGGAACTGGCTTCTGAGGGTGTATTCAGACCTAAACATCTTTACATTAAAATGACTTCAGCTTCAAAGGCAAAGACTAAAGCACCTTCTAAAGCAAGGAAACAAACTCAAGAGCCACGTGGACAGGCCTCTATGACCAAAAAACAGATGCTCAAAATGGCCGAAGACTTGATTACTTTGATCAGGGGTTCCCATCCCCCTCCCTGATAAGAGGCCTAGGCAAGACACTGACTATGAATCTTCAGATCAGGTTTCTATGTCTTCTGATCAGAAATATTCTCTTCCCCCCTATGCCCTATGAGGATTCTGATGCTGAAGAATCTATACCTTCAGCATCTCCTCCTGAGGACTATTCCTTTGGGGAAACCTTGCTTATGATGAGGGAGCATTTCCGCTGGGAGAGCCAAGATTTTTCAGAATCTAAAAAGAGATTTGGGGATTTTCTTTTACTACCTCAGCACAGGCCTCTAGCCATTCCACCTGTGTTAGACATTGTAGATGATGTGTTTTTGGAGTCTAGTATGACCCCTGACTCCTTACCCCCAGCTCCTGTTAAGCCTGACAGATATTACAGGGTTCATGACTCGCACAAATTTGTTTTTAGAAACCCTGCTGCTGCTGACCTAGAAACTATTTCACAGGGTCCAAAGGGAGTTAAGACTTCCACTGCAAAAAACCCAACCCCCTCTGACAGAGATTCAAGGGCACTGGATAGATGGGGAAAAAAGGTTTACACATCTGCAGCTTTGGCTATAAGGACCTTAAACTGTCAATTTCATATGCTTAAGTATCAGCAACATGTCATGGGATTGCTTAAACAGAAAATGTTGTTAAATTCTGAATGTAAAGAAAACAAGGAAATGCAGGATTTATTGTATGCAGCAGAACAAGTTGGAAAACATACTTTGCAATGTGGTTTTGATTCTTTGGAGGCCTCCTGCAGGGCCGCAGCTATGGGTTCTGTAATTAGGAGGCATGCTTGGTTAAAGGAACAAAAATCTGCCTGATCATGTTAAAGTAAAATTACTAGATGCACCTTTACGCATGATACTTTGTTTGGTGTTAAGGCAGAAGAGGTGTTAAAGAAAATGGAGGACAAAGCTATATCTATGCAAACTGTCTTTTTTACAAATACAGCCACCTAGGTTTAGTAGACACTGGCTACAAAGAATTGGTCCTTTGCTGTTTCAGACGGACCTCAAAGGGGCAGATCCCAGGCACAAGGTTCTTATAGGCCCAAGAAGTGGGGGGCTTCTACCTCCAAAGCTGGAGAAGATAGATCACAAACATACAGAAAACAGCCCCAATGGCTTTCCCCTGCCTGCACCAAGCACTTATCTTATGGCAGCAACCTTAGGGGGAAAATTAGCACTTTTTGCTCAAAATTGGCACATCATAACCTAGGACAAGTGGGTTCTAAATATAATGTCACAAGGCTACAAGTTCCATTTCCATATTCTGCCAAAAGCAAACGGCTGGCCAGATCTGGCATAAAATCAATGGGCAGAGGCACAAAAACATGTCTCATCCCTCATGGACATGGGGGCCATTCAACAAGTACCAGAGCAAGAACAGGGACAAGAATTTTACTCATGACTGTTCTTGGTACCCAGAAAGGACAAGGCTTGGAGGCCTATACTGGACTTATCTATTCTGAACACTTTCCTGGATATTCCGAAATTTAAAATGTTGACTTTGCAGCAGCTTCTGCCCATGCTGGGCAAGAATGCTTGGCTTGTGACTTTGGACCTAAAAGAGGCATACCTGCATGTTCCAATGAGACAATCATGCAGAAGATACCTAAGATTCAAGGCTGGTTCAATGCATTACCAGTTCTCTGCATTGCCCTTTGCTTATCTACTGCGACCAGAGTCTTTACAAAGTGCCTGGCACCAGTAATTGTATTCTGCAGACAAAGAGGAATACAAATATATCCTTACTTGGACGACTGTCTCATTCAAGCAGAGAACAAGGACATTCTTCTTCAACATCTGGCATTTGTGAAAAGACTTTTAACATGCCTAGGGTACACAGTCAACAAAAAGAAATCAAAACTAGTATCCTCACAAGAGATAATATTCCTGTGTGCAAGCTTGAATACAACTGCCCAGATGGCTTATCTCACGTCAGACAAACACAGACAACTGACTACCTATTTCAAAATGTTTACAACAAAGGCCCAGTTATCTGCAAGAAAAATTCTGCAGGCTTTGGGCTTCATGGCCTTCTACATCCTACTAATTCCATATGCGAGACTGCATATGAGGAAACTTCAGTGGTACCTAAAAACTGTTTGGACTCAACATTACCACAGCCTGGAAACAGTCATTACTCTCATTCCCTGCCTGCAACAGGAGTTTTGATGGTGGGCAAAGGCTTGTCACCAGAACAAGGTACAGCCATTCACATTACCTCCAGCCAGGCAGACACTAACAACGGCTGCATCAGACTATGCCTGGGGAGCCCACATGTCAGGAAGATGCATTCAGGGCACATGGTCCTCAAACCAGATGCATCTACATATCAGTCAAAAAGAGATGTTAGCTGTTCAAAATGCACTGACAGCCTTCAAGGACCTACTTCAACCGGAACAACTACTGATAAGACAGACAACACCATGGTCATGTGGTATATAAACAAGCAGGGGAGTACACATTCTTACCCCCTTTGCAGACTAGCCATGACCTTGTGGGACACCTCTTTGACTTACCAAGTACATCTGCAGGCATAATTCCTGCTTGGAAAGGAAAATACTCTGTCAGACGAATTTAAGCAGAAACCTCATGGATCCCCATGAGTGGAAGCTGGATCCACAAGTCTTCAGCATGATAACAAGGAAATGGGGATGCCCGGACATAGATCTATTTGCCTCCCCTCTCAATTACCAACTAAAAAGATTCTGCACAAAGACTTATCACAGATAAGCATGGAAAGTGGAAGCCCTATCTTTCAGCTGGATAAACCTATCAGTATATGCTTTTCCTCCACTGCCTCTCCTCCCCAAGGTGCTCCTAAAGGTCAGACAGGAGAAGCCAAAGATGATACTGATTGCCCCAGACTGGCTACGCCAATACTGATATCCAATACTAAAGAACTTCTCTCTATACCCAGCTTGGACCTTACCTCAAATACCTCGACTACTGTCCCAGCCAAACAATCAGATCATGCACAGCCAACTCAGGACATTAAACTTGGCAGCATGACAGATAATGTAGTCATACAAAAAACACCACTCAGTAAAACTGTGAGGGATGTCATTCTGGAAGCCAGAAGGCCTAGTACTAGAAAGTCTTATGCTGGAAAATGGAAGAGATTCTGTGCCTGGAACCAGGCACAAGGAACTGACACAGCGGTACCAAACATTCCTCAGATTTTGCAATACTTAACTGAGATGCTGGACAAAAGCCTATCTTTTTCGTGAATTAAAATTCATGCCTCTTCCATTTCGGCTCATTACAATACAGAGCCACCACTTTTTTCTCACCCGTTATTAAGGCAGTACCTCAGAGGAGCCAAAAATTTAAGTCCCCCAAGGAGACTACCAATACCTGCATGGGACCTCAACTATGTCTTGGAAAAGCTCACACTGCCTCATTTTGAGCCAGCTGCTACTGCTATGAAGTTTTTATCTTGGAAAACAGCTCTGCTCTTAGCAATTACTTCTGCAAGACGAGTTTCTGAGCTACAGGTGCTCATGGTTGTGGAACCTTTCATAATTTTTCATCCAGACAGGGTCTCCCTGAGGACAAACCCAACATTTATGCCTAAAGTAGTGTCCAGTGTGGCTCTTAACCAAGCCATCCATCTGCCAACCTTTTACCCAAATCCACAGAACAAGGGGGAGAGATTTCTGCATTCTTTGAACGTACACAGACAGCTTAGATTCTACTTGGACAGAACCAAAGCTTTCAGGAAGACAGAGCAATTACTAGTGGCATATGCTGCAGGATCACAAGGGAAGCCGATCTCAAAGCAGACTATTTCTAAGTGGTTAGGCCACTGCATTTGTTTCTTCTGCTTACACCATGGCAAGCCATTGCCTAAGGCCATTAGGCCTCATTCCACCAGAGCTGCAGCCACCTCAGCAGCCTTTCTCAGGGGAGTACCAACCAGAGACATTTTAGAGGCGGCTAATTGGAGTTCAGTGCACACCTTCACAAAGCATCATCATCTGCCACTCTACTCTAAATCCAGGGCAGGATTTGCCACTGCAGTCCTGCAGGGCCTCATAGCCGCTCCTACTGCTGTCTAGTTCCAGCCTCTCAGCCATAGCTTTGGGACTCTACCAAAATGTAATAACTGCAACAGTGAAACACATATTACAGTTGTGTACAATTACCATAAATGTAGATGTTCGAGTGTATTCATTGTTGCAGTTCAGGTTACCCACCCGCCTACCCCCTTTTTTCTTTTGGATCTTATCTTTCCTTCTCTGATTTATACTACCTATGTGGTGTATTTGCTTATAGATAAAGGTTAAATTTATATTGGTGTATTTCCGAATATATATATAAAGTTTGGCTACCCTTTTTGGGGGCACCTGACATCTGGGGCAAGAAAAACTGAAGAAAGTAGCGTCGGCTGCTTCTTTTATACCCCTGATGACCTGACGTCAGGGAAGGGGCGACAGCAGCCAATGCAGGACCCAAGACTTTGTATTTCAGGCCGGCTGAGGGCAACCTGCCAGCAGGATTACCCAAATGTAATGACTGCAACAGTGAATACACTCGAACATCTACATTTATGGTAAGTGTACACAACTGTAATTTTTCTCTATCCAGAGAACCACCTTCTTATTTCTCGGATCCTATCCCTTTTCCCTTGTCAGTTCCAAGCTCTGAGTTGATCAGACCTACTCTACTGGGACAGCCATTTCCAACAAATTTCTAGTTTGTTCCAGTAGAGGAAATCCCCCTCTCTTCTGATACTTCCCCTCAACATCCCACAGAGGAAGTATATTGGAAGAGAACGTGCAAGAGGAGGCAAGTAGACTCCCTGTTGGAGTCTGTCACAGAAGTTACTGATTTTGATGAGGCAGAAGGGTCCCCAGAAAACCACCAGATGGCATCTCCTTGGAGACATTTTAGAGATCTTTGGACAAAAAGGTGACTGTTCTTCTGAAAATTCCTCTCTGGGAGAATCAGTATTTTTAGAAGGTTTTGGTTCTGGCTAGTGTTTGTCTTGGGTTATTCCCCCCTCCCCCTTCCAGTGGATGAACTCATCTTTTTAGCTTCCCACCAGACTTGGAAGGAAATGGATACTATCGGGCATATTCCAAAGAGACCAGATAAATTCTTAGTTCCTCCAAAAGACAGACCCCACTGGAGCAGATGAGTCCTGGTTGATGCTATGGTAGTGGCGGCAGCCCCCAAGAATGAGCTAGCAGAACAAAGCTCTACTGCCCATCTGCCAAACAGGGAGTCTAGAGCATTGCACAGATTCAGAAAGTGAGTCTTTGTCTCGACGACCTTTGCCATGAGGGCTCTAAACTACCTGGCACATTTCACTAGACTTCAGAGAGAGCTGACCAAAGGGTTATTAAGTACTCTTATCATTGTCTGTGTCTGCAGAGGATTTCAAAAGAATGCCCTCTCAACTGACCACTCTATTATCCGTATCAAACGCTTCAATGAAGTTGAGCTCTCACACAGCTGAAGGCACCTCATAAGCAGCTGGCTCAATCATTGCCATAAGGAAACATACTTGGATGTGGCTATGTGACTTTGCGGAGCCTTTTAAGATGTCCTTTGTGAGTGCCCCATTCAATGGCACATACTTTGGACTGTCAATAAAAGAGATGCTTACCTGCAGCGAACAGGATGGATAGAGACTGTCTGCCATGGGAATCAAATTTTCTCCCCCTCAATGAACCTTCTTCAGGAATGGAGGAGGTGGTAAGAAGATATGGTTCCAAAAATCTCAAGGACCTTTCCAAGACCCGCATGGTGATAATTCCTCCAGAGGCAGAGGAGGAAATATTAATGGAAGACATCACCCTAGAGGCAGAGAAGGCCCACAGAATCAGGGATTCTAGGATTCTTTTCTGGACAGACCCTTCCAGTGCTCCTGAAGTGTTGCCCGACCATCCATTTCTGGAAGCAGTCAGAGGAATGATTGTCCTTGCACCCAGACACCTGGGCAAATATAACACAAGATTCATGAGTGTTATGAATAATATCCAAAGGCTATTACATACCATTTTTCCAACTCCTACCTCCAAAAGAAAGAAACTTTCTGACTTTCCACCCAGTCAGAGGAGTGCAGCACCACATTAAATCTAAAATCTTCTTCAAAAGAGAGTCATCTAAGAGATCCCACAAGAACATATAGGATTCAAAACTTACTCGTGCAAAAATAGGGGACCTCAGATGAATTTTGGATCTAACCATTTTGAATCAGTTTGTGAAGAAGTCAAAGTTCCATATAGTCAAGGTACAGTCTATCCCACCTTTTCTTCACATGGACTATTGGATGTGCTCAATAGATCTTCAGGATGGCTATCCCCCCAACATCTTTATTAAATGTACACATATAACAAAGGCAATCCTGCATTTATATAAGTGAAAAACATACAAAATGATATCACTTTAGTTGTAAAGCATTTACATCACAGACACCATTGAAACAACTGTAGTTGTAAACATTATACATTACTTATAAACCATCCAGTCATTGTCAGTTAAGCATTATATATGGCTCATTGAAATCCTGCCTCTTAAACCTTGTTCCTCCTCCGCATATATTGTTTCCACAAGTCTCATTTTTTCCTATGTAGTTTGCTCCTTCCCTTTTCTAAAGATCCCAATTCCTGTTGTTTTATTTGTGTTACTATATTCACTACTTCTAGTAAAGTTGGTCTAGACTTTGATTTCCATTTTCTAGTAATTGTTTTGTGGCAGCCACCATAATTGGACTCTGCAAGGCTTTAGTATGTCTAGGCAGCTCTAATTCTTTGGCATAATTCAAAAAAATCATCTCACCAGTCTGTCCAACCTGCTCACCCAGCATATCTGGCAGAGTGGTCTGCAGGGAATTCCTCAAGTCTTCCAGCTCATTACACTCCCAAAAAATATGTTCCCAGTTACCTCTTTCTTGCCCGTCACACCTCCAACATTTTCTATCCACCTGCGGAAAAATTCTAATAGTAGTTCTAAATATAATGCAAACAACAAAGGGGAAAGTGGACAACCTTGCCTGGTTCCTCCACTCAAGCAGAAATTATTAGAGAGGACCCCGCCCACTTTAATTTGTGCCTCCGATTCCTCATATATTCTTATAATCAACCTTATAACTTTATCAGGGAAAGCAAATTCTTCCATTGCCCTTCTCATGAAGTAACAGTCTACTCTGTCAAATGCTTTCTCCGCATCAAGACCCACCAATAAAAGTGGTACTTTATTACATTCTGCTTCCCTCTGGATCATCAGTGTTCTGTTAATATTGTCAAATATTTGCTTCCCCTCCACAAAACCACACTGATCCATATCTATCAATTTTTGTATTACTTTTGCCATTCTTTTAGCCATTATAGACATAAACACTTTATAATCATTGTTTAGTATTGAAGTAGGCCTGTATGAAGCTGGATCTGATGGATCTTTACCTTCTTCCAGGATGTTGGCACTTCTCCTTCTCTTAAAAGACACTTGTGCTTTTGGCTTGGAGCCAGTCACTACCAATTCACCCTGCCCTTTGGATTTACCACAGCCCCCAGGGTGTTTACCTAATGTGTAGCAGAGGTAGCTTCATATCTGAGACTCAAAGTATTCTGAGTGTTTCTGTATCTGGACTACTGGCTCTTCACGTCCCCCTCCAAGCATCTTCTTCTACATCCCAGGGACTATTTGCTCCAGATTTGCTGGTCATTGGGGATAACAATAAACTATACCAAATCAAACCTAACACCAGTCCAGAGTTTGGAGTTCATTAGTACACTTTTAACATAACACAGGTAGCATCACTACCTTTTCATCTCATGTCCACTATCAGAAATCAGTTTAATCTATTTATTATTCATCCATCTCCTCCAGCAAGATCAGTCCTTCAAGCACAAGGTTCCATGGCAACAGCCATTGTGTTACTTCCCTTGGTATGTTTCTTTGTTTGTCCTTCAATGGACTTTAGCTGTTCAGTAGTCCATTCTTCATCAGCTCCTATCCTTTCCAGTCAAGATTACTATGATTTGCAAACAACATATTCATTGGTGGATCCAATCAAATGATGTTCATCTGGACTGACCCTTTTGTTTTACCCCCTCCACTGGCTACAGTGCCATGGATGCCTCCCAACTGGGGTGGAGAGGGGAGTATTTCTTGGGAAGGATGTTCTGAGGCATGTGGTCCCCCTAAGAGATCAATCTGCATGTCAATGTACTAGAGATGAGGAGCAGTCCTATTGGCACTGCAGGCATTTCAAGATGCACTTCGTCTAGGGTCTGTGACAATTCAGACCAATAAGATGTCTGTAGTGTGGTACAGCAACAAACAAGGAGGAACTCTGTTTTATTACCTTTGCAGAGTGTGGGAATGGGCGATCTCATCTGACCACTTTCTAATTACAATGCACATTACAGGGAAAACCAAAGTATTAGGGGACAAAATAAACAGATCTATCCTGATGCCTCACAAGTGGTCTCTCAGTCAATCTGTGGTGTAAATGATCTTCCGTCATTGGGGCCAACCTTGCTGCAACCTCTTTGCGCCTCCCCACAACAACAATTGCAGCAGGTACATTCCTCTTATTTCCCCCTCAGCGGGAGTCACCGAGAGATGCACTAGTGCCCATTTAGCTCTCCGGTCTTCTTTATGCTTATCCCCATCTTCCTTCGATTCCCAAATTCCTGCAGAAAGCAAGTTGAATGAAGAGCTCTGTTATCCTCATTGCTCCTTTCTGGCCTCAGCAGTTTTTTTTCCCTTTCTGTGGTCTCACTTCGTTATCGTCCATGGATACTGGAGCTGTCTTTGGATCTCCTCTCACAACCATCAGGTATCCAACATCTCAATATCCAGGCCCTCAAACTAAACACATGGATCTGATGTTGTCCTTTTCATTCTTCCTCAATATATGGGTTCGGATCCAATCCTCTGATCTGACTCAGCTGCTTATTTTGGACTGAAAATCCAACTGTGGAGCTCTTCCTTATACCCATAATGCTGTGCTGTATCCCCAAAGCCTCAGATCTCATGAACAGATGCAGGTTTCAATAGCTCTTAAGCAATTTTAATGTTCCTCCTTTTTTTTTTTTTTTGAAATTTCTCCCTAGCATTAGGTGTTTTGCCTTCCTTCCTACTATTTAATAGTACCCTTTAATACCATTGTTGGTATTCCCTCTTTACCCTTCTTATAAGGGTATCTTCTTCTTCTTATTCTTGGTAGCCTGATCTTTCTTCTGTCAAAAAAAAAGTCTTACTGGTTTTCCTTGCTGTTGCTGTATTCCCTTGTTGTTATATTGCTGTGGGTATTTTTTTCTGCCACCATGTCAGAGAAGCCCACAGGCTTTAAAAAGTGCACTTCCTGTGGACATAAAATTCCGAATTCATATGCCCACAAGGAGTGTGTGTATTGTTTAGGGGTTGAGCATCTTAACACTAACTATAAAATTTGTTTTACCTTTAATCCCAGAGCTTTAGGGAGTCAGCACAATAAACTAATTTTGAGAGGACTTCTGCCATCTACTTCTACTCAAGGGGCTCAACCCCCCCCTCCAAATATAGTAAATCAGCTCCCCTGGAGCACAGGAAACATTCCCCTCTGAAATCCCCCAGTCTTCTTCGGAGCCTCCTACAAAATCTAGGGGAACATTGGATCCTACACTTTTGGATCCTCAGTCCCTACCATTGGATCCAAAGTGTTCAGATCCTAAACCATCTGTCATCACAATAAAGTACGACTACTGTACCTTTGGATCCTAGAATCTCTGATCTTAAACAGGGTTCTGTGTACAGGAGTACTACTCCTGAATATTCAGTTAAACCTATTTCTTCTACCCTGCCTTCAAAGTTGGTTCAGACACCCAAGAACCACTCTAGACCTCCCTCCACTTCTTCCTCTAGGTCATCTAGGAGCTTGTCAGAAGTGAACATGGATAGGATGATGCAAAAGTTTCTCAGATTAGATCCAGATGGGGGTGCTACTGGCTCCATCCACTACTGGATTCTTGGGGAAGCCTACATTTTCTGCATCCAAATTTTCACCTTCTGTGATCCTACCTGTAGTTTCAGAGTCTCAGGATCTGAGATAGCCATGGGGTCTGGTGTTGGATCCAAGGAAAGCTTCTTCCTCCACTTCAACAATTTTGTTCACCAGTTATGCTCCTTTGCTGTCGGATCAGACTGGGTCTCTGAGCTGAAGTGTCGGTGTTAGTTCAGAAGAGATGGGCTGTGCTCCGATTTTGTTGGATCCGTCCCTTCTTCTTGGAGCCTCAGCCCTCAACAGTTTGGATCTGGTTCTGCCTCTGCCTTTCTCAGGAGTTTTGACTCTGCAGGAGTGGATTGGCATTTATCAGGGTCCATCTGCCTTTGAGCTTGTGGAAAGGGCTTTTCCCTTCACAGAGAACCATCCTCTCCTATTTCAGATCCTACTTCCTTCCCTTCATCAGTTTCTAGCTCTGAGTCACGCAGACCTATTCCACAGTGACAGCCTGAATCAGTAAGTGTCCAGCCAGTTCCTGTGGAGGAACTTTCCCTCTCTTCCAAGACTTCAACTAAGCATCCTACAGAGGACGTTCATCAGAAGAGAATGTGTGAAAGGAGACACATTGACTCCCCTTTGGAGTCTTTCACAGAGGATGCCAATTTTGATGGAGAGGGGTCCCTTAGGTCACCACCTGATGACATCCCCTTTGGAGATATTCTAAAGATCCTGAAGCAGAAAGTTGGTTGGTCTTCCCTAAACCCCTCCCCAGAAGAATTGGTATTGTTGGATGCTTTTGGTTCTGGCCTGTCTACATCTTGGGTTACCCCCACACCGGCAGATAAACTTATTGATTTAGTTTCCTGTTGGGCTTGGAAGGAGCTGGACAACATTGAACCCATTCCAAAAAGACCTGACAGGTTTTTGGCACCCCCTCCAACAGACCACACTGGAGCATATAGGGGTCCCACTAGATGCTATGGTGGTGGAAGTAGCCACCAAGAAGGAGCTAGTGGAACAGAGCTCTACTGTCTATCCTCCTAACAGAGAGCCTAGAGTGTTGGACCAGGTTTGGAAAGTGAGTTTTCACCTCGGCAACCTGTGCCTTGAGGTCACTTAATTACCTGGCACATTTCACTCGACTTCAGAGAGATTTAACCAAGAAACTTTCAAGTATTCTCCGAGTCCACGTCTGCCGCCGACTTCAAAAAAAATGTCCTCTCAACTGGCCATTCTTTTATCCCTATCAAGTGCTTTGATGATGTTGATCTCTCACACAGCTGACGACACCTCATGAGTTGCCTGTTCTGGTATTGCCATAAGGAGACATGCATGAATGCAGCTTTGTGACTTTGTGGAATCTTTTAAGACATCTTTTATTAGTGCTTCCTTTGATGGCACACCCCTTTTTGGGCCATCAGTTAAAGAGATGATGACATGCATTGAGCAAGAGGGAAAGACTCGGTCTGCTGAGGGAATCAAGTTTTCAGTGCCTCAACAAACCGTTTTTAGGAATCAGAGAGGTGGCAAGATGCTGTGGTTTCGCAAATCTCAGGGTCCTTTCCAAGATCCACATAGTGACAGTTCCTCCAGAAGCAGAGGAGGAAATTTCAATGGCAGATGTCACCCTAAAGGCAGGGGATATCTGCAAAATCAGGGCTTTTGAGATTCTTTCTCGGACCGGCCTTTCTATGCTCCTGAAGTGCTGTCCGACTGTGGAGGCAGTTGGGGGGTTGATGGTTTTTTGCACCCAGACACCTGGAAAA
The DNA here is from genome assembly GCF_019279795.1 of Protopterus annectens. Taxonomy (NCBI): domain Eukaryota; kingdom Metazoa; phylum Chordata; order Ceratodontiformes; family Protopteridae; genus Protopterus; species Protopterus annectens. The sequence goes on along the minus strand of NC_056743.1, from coordinate 905,413,931 downwards.
TATAACCCAAGATACTTGGGTGCTAGGCATAATATCAAGGGGTTATTACATACTGTTTTCACTTTTTCCTCCTCCCAAAAGGATGAAACTTTCCGATGTTCCACCCAGTCAGAGGAAGGCAGCATCACAAGAGATATTGTAGCTGCTAGACAAAAGAGCAATCCAAAAGGTCCATCCAGACCAGGTAGGATTCAAAACTTACTTGTGCTTCTTTTTAATGCCAAAGAAAACAGGGGACCTAAGCAGCAATTTAAATCAGTTTGTAAAGAAAGCAAAGTTATTATTGCTCACAATCCAGTCCATTCTGCCATTTCTTTGCAAGGATGATTAGATGTCCTCTATATATTTTCAGGATGCATACTATCATATCAAATTTGACAGACGATCCAGAAGATGTCTTCATTTTTGGCTGGGATCCAGTCATTACCAATACAGAGCACTGCCCTTTGGACTCACCACCAGGATGTTTACCAAGTGCATGGCAGTGGTGGCAGCTTATTTGAGACTCAAAAAGATTCTAGTTGTTTCCATGTCTAGATGATTGGCTTCTTACCGCCCCCTCCATACTTCTACTTCTACATGCCAGGGACTATTTACTCCAGATTTTCAACTTTTTAGGCATAACTGTAAATCATGCCAAGTTGAATACAAACTCAGTACAGAGCCTGGAGTTCACTGGCGCTCCTCTAGAGACAACAAAGCAAACAGTATCCTTGCCTCAGCATCATATCTCTACAATAAGGACTCAGGTTCACTTTCTCCTTGCTCACTCTGCTCCTGTGGCAAGGTCATTACTGCAAGCATTAGGTTCAGTGGCAGTGGTCGTTGTATTACTTCTTTTGGCATGCATTTTTATGCAGGTCCTACAATGGACTCAATGTGCTCAGTGGTCCATTCTATACCAACACCTATCTTACCCAGTCAGGCTCACCCCCACTTTGCAGAAGAGACATCTCTTGTGGGTGCAATCCAGTGATCTGCATCTAGGCAGACCATATGTTCTGTTGCAGTCATTACATTTGGGTAATCTGCTTGCAGGTTGCCCTCAGTCGGCCTGATTAACAAAGTCTTGGGTCCTACGTCGGTTGCTGTCCCTTCTTCCATGACGTCAGGTCGTCAGGTATAAAACATGCAGCTGACGCCATTACATCAGTGTGGTGCCCAAAGCAGCAGCAGTAGTTCGCAAGTGCCGGTTGGCCAACTCCTGAAATTTTCATTTTCGAGTTTCAGAACTGAAATCTTCAACTAAAAGCTAAGTATCCCATTGGGGAAACTTTTTCTTGCTCCTTACCGATGTCAGTAAAAGTTAATAATTGCATTACTTTTGGAAAGCAAATACCTCATAAAGATTTTCATTCATACTGTATTGCTTGCATAGGCCCTGACCACGATGTACCTTGCTGTCGGTTTTGTGCTTTATTTAATCAGCGCACTATCCGTCGTCGGTATATTTTTGCCTCTAAATATTTCGGTTCTTGGTTTAATTATCCAGAAATGTCATCAGTTAGCCATCCGACTACCGGGATTCCAAAAAACGCAAAGATAAAGACAGGCCGCCGTGGTCCAAAACTGCCGACGACACTTATCCTAAGCCAGTCGCCAGTTCGCCGGTACTAAGTGAGGCGCTTTCGCAGCCCCTGATACCCGTTACTTCAGATTAGCAGGCCTCTACTGAGACCCATTTGGTATCCGGTATACCACGAGATACTTCAACTATGGAACCTGCGAATGTCTCTACCTTGGATGGGTCCGGAGCCGCTGTGTAGGCACCGGCTTCTGAAGGTGTATTCAGGCCTACGGACTTGCATATTAAATCAACGCCTCCTTCATTACTAAGGCCTAAATCTCGATCCATGTCTAAAAAAACGATGCCCAGGCCACATGCTCAGGCCTCTATGCCTAAAAAACAAATGATAAAAATGGCTGAAGATCTAATAACTCTAATCAGGGGTAGCCAACCCCCCCCCCCCCCAAGAGGCCTAAGGCTGAACTTGGTTATGAATCTTATGATCAGGATTCTATTTTTTCTGACTCTTCTGATGACCTGGATCTGTCCTTACCTACTTATGAGGATTCTGATGCAGAGGACTCTATTCCCTCTGCTTCCCCTCCTGAGGTTTTTCTTTTGGGGAAACCTTACATGCTCTAAGGGAGCATTTTCACTGGGAAAGCCAGGAATTTTCTGATTCAAAAAAGAGGCATAGGGGTTTCCTTCTCCTACCTCAGCATAGGCCTTTGGCTATTCCTCCTGTACTAGACATTGTTGATCATGCTTTCTCGGAATCCAGTTTGGCCCCTGATTGTAAGAATAAAATCCACAAACTGGATAAACGCCCGGTTTACACCTCAGAGCAAAATTAAAACAAAAGTAGAATAATGAACTGACCACGGCTTGGTGAATTCACAGTTTTAATAAATCACATAAGAGTAAGCGCTTTCACGATTTACAACTAATCGCTTCATCAGACACCATTCATACAAATAAAACAACTGAATTTAAACTACTACTAACCAATCAAATACCATATTCAATATGACATCATTAATTGGTAACAATTAAAAATTCTAAACTTTAAAAAGCAGTGTAATAAAAAACGTTCATGTAATTAAAAAACAATAAAATCAATGTTTCAAAGACCTAGTTTTCAGGAAAGGTTTCAGTGAAACTACACTGTTTAACCCTGGTGGTTTATCCGCCTGTAATTGTAGTATCCATTTTTGTTCTGCTTCTTCTACTCTGTTATTTACATCACCCCCTCTAATATTTTGTTCAACAATCTCTAACACCATGAAATTAAAATGTGTTGTATATCCTCAGTTAATACATGTTTCGCTAGAGCATTGGTGCCCTTCTTATTGGTTATATCTCTTACATGTTCCAATATATGTTCTTTAAGACATCTATTAGTTTTCCCTATGTAAAAAACAAAACATTTAGTACAAAAACTAAAATAGACTAAGTGCTGTGTTTTACAGTCTGCATAGAAATTAATTTCTACGTCAAAATTCATAGTGGGGTGTAAAAAAAACAGATTTACTATATAGGTAACTGCATGCCATGCAGTTCCTGCATGGGAACGTACCAATTCTTTGGGATTTTATTAAACATCTATTGTTACTTGTTTTGTAGCAGAGTTGTCTCTTAAGAGATTTCTTATTGCTAAAGCATAAATGGGGTGTATTATCAATAACCCCCTCTAATTCATTAATTGACCTTAGAATGTTCCAACACACGGCTGGGTGTGAGTAATGCTGGATTTACTTATGGTTGGCTTTGTTTGGTCACTTGGGCTTTGCCCTCGTGGCCAAAACCACTCCAACCATGGGTAAATTCAACATTACCCATGCCCAGCCATGGGTTATTGGTATATTATTTCTAGAACAGAACCGCCTTTGGTTTGGTGGTACTCCAGAATATCCTTCCATGAAGGCCACCCAAGATCAATGTAGCTGGGAGATCTGTCCCACTGGTTGAGGAAGAATGAAAAAGACAACATCTTTAAAAGTTATGCACTCACTATAACAAGGCATCTGTGTTGTCCATTTTCATTCTTCCTCAACTTCCCACCCATCCGGCCCCCGTCCTTCATGTTTGCTGGCGAGACCTGTAGGATTGTGTTTTGGAACTTACAGTTCTGGGTTTGAGCCCTTCCTTTCTCTGCAAGAACTTTTTCAGCTTCTGTTTAGCTATAGGGGCTAATGGCAACAAATTCGATCTGAGGTAATAGGGATGGACTAAGGCATTATGGGTATAGAGAGGAGTTTGAGCGTTGGATCTGAAGTCTGGAATATGTGGCCGAGACCCGAACCCATTGGTTGAGGAAGAATAAAAATGGACAACACAGATGCCTAGTTATGGTGAGTACATAGCTTTTAAATTCATTCTCCCTCAGGTGGGAGAGGTTTTTTGCATTATGAAGGGAGAACAGTTCAATGTCTTTGGACAGAAACCAGTGCTTGTCTTCACATAAATATACTGCAAATGAGAGCTGTTCTCCTTGTGTTGCAGGCCTGCTTTTCTCCTGGAGTGATAAATATTCAGATGGACAACATAACAGTAGTCTGGCACATAAACAAGCAAGGGGCTTTTCAAAAAAATTCACCAGGTTGAGTAAGCATGACATTCCTTTGATGAATCCAAACTGTGACAGGTCTAGTGTGTGGATGTTCTCTATGTCCCGATTAATTCCATGGTAAGTTTTTCCATGGCTTTGCATACAAGGCTTTTCAGACTTATGGTTCTGCAGTAGACTAGGTCAGTGGAAGGTCCTCCCTTGTGTGGGGAGTGACTGTAGCTGTTCATTTGCTTGGTCCAAAACCTATATGGAGTCTGAGATTGAACAATGTTGCAAGGGGTGTGGCTAAATTATGCTTCATACTATTTAAGATGTATCCAGCAAAATTGTCAGGACCCATCAGTGCAATATTTTTAGCTTTTGATAGCACCTTTAGGACTTGGTCTTGTGTGACAACCGGAGGTGAGCCAGTTTCAGGTCTATCTTGAGGGACAGATGGAGGAGGGGGGGTGTAAAGTTAGAGCTAAATTTATCAGCGAGTAGGTTACCTGTATCTTCACCCTCAGTGAAGGTAACATTGTTCACAGTTAGCTCAGCACATTGTTGCATTGTGCTCTTAAAAGTACGAACATAACTAAAAATGCCTTGTGATTGTCTTTGGCTTGGGTAGCTGTTTTATCCTCAAATGTGGCTTTGGTGGATTTTATTAAGCTCCTAAGTTGTTAATTTCATCCCCCTGATAGGATTTGGTGCCAGCTTGGGGGATCTAAGTTCAAGCTTCTATTTTAATCATCAGCTTCCACAGCCCTAAAATGTTTTGTCTTGGAAAACTGTTTTCTTAGTAGCTATCACTTGAGCCAGAAAGATATTAAAACTTCACACTCTTTCATCTGTCTCTCCCTACATTGTTTTTCGCAAGAATAGGGTTATGTTAAGAACAAATCCCTCCTTTATTCCAAAATTGGCTTTTGAGACCAACCTTTATCAGCCCATTCACTTTACCTGTATTCTTTTCTAACTATCACATTAAAGGGGAATACATCCAACATACCTAGGGTATTCACATGCAACTACTTTTCTATCTTCATAGAACAGCCCCTTTCAGGAAGGATGAACAGTTGATGTTATGTGATCCTATCTCGCCTACATTCTGTACTGATGGGCTCGGAGCCGATCCTCGGCTCCGACTCGGCACGCTATGCTATAGAGCGAAGCCTCTTATTGGCTGAGCTATTCTCTATCCCAGGATGCACCACCACTAATCCCCCAGATCTCGTTTGCCGCTTACAAGCTAGGACGTGGTCTCAAAATTGGCTGACCTAAGTGCTGTTTTTTTCTAAAGTTTTCCTGTCAGGAAATTCTCTATTCTTACCAAAAAAAGCTGTTTTAACAGCTGTTGTTGTGTACGCGTGTCTTTTGATATAATTTTGTGGTAAATTTGTGTATTTGTTTAGGGAAAGGTTTCCCGTTTAAGTTAGAGGGGCCTTCCCCTATTCCTTAGCAAGTTTCTCTCTTTTTAAGGAGGTCAAGTACCTGTTTAAGTTAGAGGGTTCTTGGCCCTCCTGTTTGGTGTTTGTGATATTTGTATTGTACTGGTTAATTTTTGACCTATCGTAAAAAAAAAAAAAATTTTTATTGTTGTTTAAAATCTTTGTTTTTCTGAAGATAGTGATTTTTTCCACTGTTATAGTCACTGTTTTAGGGGCATTATGTCCAAAGAACATAGACCCTCAGGGTTCAAGAAGTGCACGAGGTGCAATTACAAAATGTCTATAACCGATGATTACTCCTCGTGCGTATATTGTTTAGGCGCCAAGCACCTACAGGAGTCCTGCAGCGTGTGTCACGCCTTTTCCTCTAGGGTCCTCCAAGAGAGGAAGAATAAATTAATCTTGAAAGGGCTGATTAAACCCTCCTTCGAGGAGGCCTTATCTTCCTCATCCTCTCCAACTAAGAAAAAGAAAGCGTTGGCACCGACCAGCCCGTCGGAACCGACTACTAAGAAATCCAGGCAGGCTTCTCCATCGGCTCCACGGACTTCGGAGCCGAGGGCGGAACGGTCTGCCTCGATGCCCCCAGTCTCGACTCCTCTGGTTTTGGAGCCGATGACTGGGGCTTCGAGAGGTGGGTCACCTTCATCGGCTCCACTGATTTTGGAGCCGATGAGGGTTGCCGGCTCAGACTCTTCCCCTTCGGCGCCGAAGCTCTCCTCGGCACCGAGGGAAATTGTTTTGGGATCTCCCTCGGCACCGATACTGGTTGAGTCAATTCGGAGCCGGTCCCCCAGTCCTTTGGAGCCGATGGAGAAGTCGATTCGGACCCGATCGGTTTCCTCTAGATCTTCCAGGATGTCTGATTCGGACATCGACAGGATGCTCCTAAGACTTTTTCAGTCTCCTGTATTCCAGAAATTAGTTTTGGCTCCAGCCCATTCGGCTTCGGAGCCGATGGCCCACCCTGTAGTTTTGGTTCCTCCTCCAACAGCCTCGGCACCATTGGAGCCGGTGCTGGTGGAGCCGATGGAGGTTTTCGGGTCGGCCCCGACCCTTACTCCAACCCCGGCTCTCGAGTCGGAGTTCAGTACACGGACCTCCTCTGTCGGCCCCGGGGGGGACGCTTCGGGACTGATGTTTTCGGTTCCGAGCCTTCCTCTCGGTGCGTCGGCTGCGGGGGTACCGTCCACTGTTGTGGCCACGGGGGTTGGACCTTCCCAGGATTCTGGTGGTCCGGCCTTCAGGGCCATGAGGAGTGCGTTAGCCAAATCTTCTTTGGCTACCTCCATGGTCTCACCAGCACCTTCCCTACATACGGAGACTGGGTCTTTGGCAGTCCCCCTGTCCTTAGACAGTGGAGCCCCGGGGCCTGAGGTCACCCCCACTGGGGGTTCCCCCCCTCCTGGAGGTCCCTCTGAAGCTTCTTCAGAGGAACCCCCAAGGAAAAGATCGTGCAAGAGGAAGCACGTCGACTCCCCCGATGAGTCTCTCACGTCAGACACTGATCTTGATGATGCGGAGGGGTCCCCTAAGTTGTCCTCAGATGATGTCTCCTTTGCAGACATCTTGGAAGCCCTCAAACAACGAGGCGGCTGGCATTCCAAACCCCCTTCTGCTGACGAGTCGGTGTTCCTTAAGGCCTTCGGGGCTCAGCCTTCCGCCTCCTGGGTGTCTCCACCCTTCGACGAGCTCCTAGATTTGATCTGTCAAAGGGCGTGGGAACATCCAGATTCTGTGGAACCGGTGCCTGCTCTCCCAAATAAGTTCCTATCAGCACCCCCAGAGAAGGAGTTTTTGACAAAAGGTGTGGCTGTAGATGCCTTGGTGGTGGCATCTGCTACCCAGCAAGATGTAGCAGAGGCTTCGACGTCCGTCCATCCTCCTAATAAGGAGTCTAGGAGCATGGATCGTGCAGGAGCGCACCCTCAGTTCAGCGGCCTTTACCTTAAGGTCCCTGAACTATTTAATGCACTTCACCAGGTTTCAGAGGGATCTGATCAAGGAGCTTTCATATACCCTCTTGGGTAACCTACCCGAGCAGCTGGCCCAGACGGTTGGCTCTCAGTTGGGTACGCTGTCATCGATATCAAACTTGTCCATGAGGCTCATTTCATATGCGGCCGAGGGGGCGAGTAGAGCGGCGAATGCGGTATTGCTCTACGGAGGCAAGCCTGGCTCCGCCTGTGTCATTTTGCGGAAGCCTTCAAGTCTTCCTTTGCCGACGCTCCCTTTGATGGGTCCTCTTTGTTTGGACCCAAGGTAAAGGACACATTGACCCGCTGCGAGCAAGAAGGTAAGACTTTGACTGCTGTAGGGGCACGATTTTCCACTCCCTTTCGGCCTTATCCCAAGGCTAAAAGAGGAGGGAAAATGTGGTTCCTTAGATCCCAGAAGCCTTATCCCTCGCAGCAGGACGATCCCCCTTCTAGAGGCAGAGGAGGGGGAAATTTTTCTGGAAGACGCCGTCCCAGAGGTGGCAGAGGCCCCCGCAACACTGGAGACCGTGAGTCCTTTCGTGGCTCTTCAGCCTTCCACAATCCCTGAAGGATTGCCCGACTGTGCAGCTCTGGACCCAGTCGGGGGTCGTTTTTCGAGGCACCTAAAAGCCTGGGAAGGTATCACTCAGGACCGATGGGTGCTTCGAATTATCGCCAGAGGTTACGCCATCCCCTTTTCTCACTCCCCACCTCGTCCAAGAAAATCCCGGACCCGCCACCCAGTCAACGGGAAATTGCAGCCTTAGAAGTCTCAAAGCTGCTTCAAAAAGGAGTCATCCAACTGGTCCCCGCAGACCAGATCGGATTAGGGACTTACTCAAGATTCTTTTTGGTGCCAAAAAAGACCGGGGACTTGAGGCCCATTTTAGATCTCAGCATTCTAAATCGTTCAGTCAAAAAGTCCAAGTTCCGAATGGTCACCTTACAATCCATTCTCCCACTGCTGGAGAAAGGTGTTTGGATGTGCTCCATAGATCTCAAGGACGCCTATTACCACATCCTGGTAGATCAGGCGTCCAGGAGACATTTGCGCTTCAGCCTAGGAGACAGTCATTTTCAGTTCCGTGCGCTGCCCTTTGGTCTCACCACAGCCCCCAGGGTGTTCACCAAATGTTTGGCGGTCGTGACTGCTCACCTGAGGAGTCTAGGATTCCAGGTGTTTCCGTATCTGGACGACTGGCTCCTAACTGCCACCTCCAGGCGTCTACTATTGCAGAACCTACAAGCCACAATATCGCTAGGCACTTCCCTTGGAATCACCTTCAATTGGCCAAATCACCTTCAATTGGCCAAAGTCTGTGTTGCTGCCATCTCAACGCATAAGATTCATCGGAGTAGAGATAGACTCAAATCGAATGAGTCTATCTTCCTGCAGAAAGGATACAAACCATACAGGCTCAAGTCCGAGCCTTGCTTCTCAGATCCAAAGCTCCAGCCAGGATGGTCCTGCAGCTATTGGGATCTATGTCGGCCACTGTTCTTCTAGTCCCCCTAGCAAGGTTGCATATGAGAATTCTCCAGTGGCTTCTTTCGACACAGTGGTCCTTTCAGGATCTCCCTCTCTGTCACCTCATACGGATCACGGAAACCTGCAAACGGGACCTTCGCTGGTGGCTGGTGCCCTCCAATCTGGATCAGGGTCGACCCTTTGTTCCACCTCCTCCTTTGGCCACTTTGACTACGGACGCCTCCCAGATGGGGTGGGAGGGGCATTCCCTGGGCAGGTCAGTCCAAGGCAAATGGCATTCAGAAGAGAATCACAAACAACAAAAGGAAAACGGCATCAGCCAAAAAACAACGCCAGTTCCACAAAAGATTTAATCCAGCTTAGCGCCTCGGCATAATAGCCTTCAATGAGTACAAGTTACAAAAACACACCCACTCCAATATATACTCTAATTGATTAAGCAATTACATAAATTAGTCAATCAAAGAACAGAATATAATTAAAGAGAGAACTTCTAATATTCAAAAAAACTAACAATAATAATAATAAAAACTTATAATAGACTTTTCCAATTTATTTATTTATTGTTTATTGTTAAGGTCAATGATATTTTTGCTAACTTAAAAGAAAACCTTAATAAGTATGAGACCGAACAAATACAGTATAAATCAACAAAAATTAAAAGAGACATCAAAGATTATGATAATGGGCGAGCGTTTCTATGGAAACGGAAACAAGCTTTTCGCCCTTTCAAAAAACAAGCAAATACTATTAATAATAAAAAACAGCTTTCTGCGTCATTTGCTTCTTCAGAAGGCTATGGTTTAACTACGGATTCAGATACTGACTTTCCACCCCTTCCGGCTGCTACACATTCCTTAGGTCATCAGCAACGCTTTCCGAGTGAAGGCAATAATTCCAAATGAGGAAATAAAAAGAAAGACTTTGCAACGGGTTCTTCACCGGGTGAAGGACAATCTAAGCAAACATTTAAGAGGGGTAGATGGAATTGATCTTACGGACTCTGCTTTATTAAATGATACTAATGTAGTGAATATTTCTGGCTGTAATATTTCTAATGAAGAAATATCTGTACTTAAGTTGGGTCTTAAATTTGTCCCTACTGTTTTTCCTAGACATCATTTACTTAAACAAGAGACTTTTAAATTTGTGAGAGAACTTCATTTGAGATATTTTTTCTCAAATGATAAAAAAGTCTCTATACATGAGGATTTTTGTCCCAATATAGTTTATAGTGATAGTGATACTAGCATGGACAGTTATTATTCTTGTCTTTCTGATGAAATGTTACCATCTTTGTATTCTCAAGCTTATTCTTTACTTAATACTGATGGTATTGATTTTCATAGTAGATTTATTCCTCCGTATAATAATTCTACTATCATTCATTTTTCTGAAATGATACATTTCTCTATTCAAGAAATGTTTAGTTCAGTTAATAATGGCCGACGATATATAATATGGCGAAAAATGAATGGAATGCTATGAAAAATCTTTCAACTAGACATGATATTGTTATTAAAAAGTCTGATAAAGGAAACAAAATAGTGTTACTGAATAATAAGCAATATTTAGATATGTGTATGGAACATTTAAGTGACCCTTTAACATATGAAGTTAGTGATTATGATAAATATTTTACAGCCATGAAAGAATGCACCAATTTATTGGATAAAGGTGCTAGATTAGGATATATTTCTAAAGATGACCTTGATAAAAAATTTTGCTTGGAAAATTGTAATTTAGCTACTTTTTATTGTCTCCCAAAACTTCACAAAAATATGACAAACCCGCCGGGTCGTCCTATTGTTTCGGCAAGTAATTATTTTTGTCGGAACATGGGTATTGTCGTTCATAACTATTTGTTACCATATGTGCAGAAATTAGAGTCCTATATTAGAGACTCTTTTGATTTTATTGATAAAATAAGTGATATTATTTGGACAGATAATATGTTTTGGGTGAGTGTGGATGTTGTGAGTTTATACACAAACATCAAACACTCAGACGGATTGCAAGCTTTATATTATTTTTTAGGTGATAATCCTACCACCCATTTTATAATGGACTTGACTTCTTTTTGTCTTTCTAATAATTTTTTTAGTTTTAATCAAGTTATTTACCACCAGTTAAAAGGAACTGCTATGGGGGCATCTTTTGCCCCCATGTATGCAAACCTTTTTATGGGTAAGTTTGAATTGGAGTATGTGTATACTAATAAATTTTATAAAAATCATGTTTTGTTATACTACCGCTACATTGATGATTTGATCTTTCTTTGTAGCGGTGGTCGTGAATATATTCATGAGTTTTTTTCAGATCTAAATAATAATAGGTATAATTTACATTTTGATGGTTTACAATTGGGTAGTAAAGTTCATTATTTAGATATTTCATTATTAGGAGAGGTAGGTAATCAGATTTATACTACAGTTTACCGTAAATTTATTGATGGTAACCAGTTCCTGTTTGGAACCAGCTGTCACCCTCCACATACCTTGTCTGCTTTACCTTATGGAGAAATTATTAGATTATCTAGATTATGTAATAATGAATTAGATTTAGAAAAAAATATTTATGATTGTATTATTATGTTCTTAAAAAGAGGATATAGTATGGAAATATTAAATGCATGTATTAATAAGCTATTGGATAAAAATAATTGTAGTAATGTTAATAAATTTATGATTAATAGGAATAGAGAAGATTGTAACTTTTCCCCCTATGTTAATAAAATTAATGTTATTGGAGGGAATAATAAATGTTCAAAAGCTTCTAATCAAGAAATACAAGATATTTATTTTGTTACTATTTATAATGTATGTAGTAATAATATTTGGGATATTATTAAATATTTTTGGAAATTCTTGATTTTAGATAAAAATCTTTATAAACTTTTTCCAACTATTCCTAAAATATCCTTTAAAAGAGGTCAAAATCTATCTGATAAATTGATAAAAACTTATTATAGTTCTCCTTCTGACAAGGTTTATCATAATTTAGACACATATGGGAAAAGTATTTGTGACCATTGTAGTATATGCAAATATGTAAAATTATATTTTGATAATATTAATGGAATTCTGTTTAAACCTAATAGTAATTTTTCTTGCAATTCTGTAGGTGTAATTTATTGTATTAGATGTCCTTGTAAATTGTATTATATAGGTGAGACAAAGAGAAAATTTAAAACTAGAATGCAAGAGCATATTAGAGATATAAAAAGAGGAATATTAACTAGTCCAATTGCTTCTCATTTTATGCAGTGTCATAATAGTAATGTTGAAGTATTTGAATGTTGCATTTTAGAAAAAAATTTTATTAAGACAGGTGATGATAGATTAATTAAAAATATTTTGTTGTTTAAAGAGACTATTTATATTTTGAAATATAATACTATGTCACCTAATGGTTTAAATTTAGAAATAAATTGGAAAAGTCTATTATAAGTTTTTATTATTATTATTGTTAGTTTTTTTGAATATTAGAAGTTCTCTCTTTAATTATATTCTGTTCTTTGATTGACGAATTTATGTAATTGCTTAATTAATTAGAGTATATATTGGAGTGGGTGTGTTTTTGTAACTTGTACTCATTGAAGGCTATTATGCCGAGGCGCTAAGCTGGATTAAATCTTTTGTGGAACTGGCGTTGTTTTTTGGCATTCAGAAGAGAGTCTTCTTCATATCAACATTTTGGAAATGAGGGCGGTGCTTCTATCTCTACAAGCCCTCCACGATTACCTCCCTCAGGGCGTAATTGCCGTTCACTCCGACAACATGTCAGTGGTCTGGTATCTGAACAAGCAGGGAGGAACCAGATCCTACCCTCTTTGCAGAGAGGCCATGAGAGTCTGGGAATGGGCAGTGGCGACCAGACGTTTTCTGATAGCAACTCATATCCCTGGCAAATCCAACGTGATAGCCGACAGACTGAGCAGAACTATCCTCTCTCCTCACAAGTGGTCTCTGAACAATGCAGTGACAGCTCAGATCTTCAGCAAATGGGGAATTCCTTGTTGCGACCTCTTCGCAACCCCGCTGAACGCAAAGTGCAGAAAGTTCTTCTCCCTCACTCCAGCTCCGGGGGAGAGTCCTATGGACGCACTGGCCCATCCTTGGCCCACCGGCTTGCTATACGCCTTCCCCCCAGTTCCCCTCCTTCCCAGAGTGATCCAAAAGGCATCTCACTTGGGGAGCAAAATGATCTTAGTTGCTCCTTATTGGTCTCGTCGGGTATGGTTCCCCTATCTTCGGAAATATGCACTGGACGGTCCATGGTTCCTGGATCAGATCCCAGACCTATTAATTCATCAGTCGGGACTACTCCACCAGTCCCTTTACACTTTGAAGTTAACAGCTTGGCTCCTCCTCTTCCGACTATAGTCAGGAATCATACCTTAGACCCGGAAGTCATACATATCTTATCTTCGGCCCACAAGTCTGCCACTAAGAAATTGTATACTAGCAAATGGAAGAGATTTGCTATTTGGGCTCAACTCCGGGGTCTGGATCCCATCACTATTCCTGTATCGGAAGTCCTAAAATTTCTAACTTCCCTATTCAATCAAGGTTCCTCAGTCTCTACCATCAAGGTCCAATTGGCAGCTATTTCCAATTTTCATGAATCTATAAACCCACCTTTAATAAGCAACAGATTGTGTAAAACCTTCATGAAAGGTGCTGCGCTTTTACGACCTCCGATTTCTCATCCTGCTCCTCCGTGGGATCTCGATGTGGTGTTACGTGCCTTAACCTCCTCCCCCTTCAAACCGGCAGCAACATGTGATTTGAAATTTCTATCTTGGAAAACTGCTTTTCTGGTCACGATTACTTCTGCCAGAAGGGTTTCAGAGCTTCAAGCTCTATCTGTAAAACCACCGTACCTGGTTTTTCACAAAGATAGAGTATCCCTCAGGCCTAATCCATCCTTTGTCCCTAAAGTTTGTTCCAGTTTTTGCCTGCAACAGTCATTAGAACTTTCAGTTTTCTTTCCAAAGTACTCAAACAAAGCGGAATACATATTCCACACATTGGATGTCCACAGACAATTGCGTTTTTATTTAGACAGGACCAAACAAACAAGGAAAACAGATCAATTGTTTGTGTCCTTTTCGGATAATAAATTGGGCAAAGCCGTCACAAAGGTCACTATTGCCAAATGGATTAGGGACTGTATTAGTCAAGCTTATTCCTCTTCTAATAAAGAGCTTACGACCTCTGTCAAAGCTCACTCTACAAGAGCTATGGCTACTTCAATAGCATTCCATTCTAAGCTTGCCATTAGTGACATTTGTGCTGCGGCTACGTGGTCTTCCCCACACTTTCATTTCCCACTACAAATTGGATGTGGCATCCCGGGGGCGAGCTTCATTTGGTTCCACAGTGCTCAGGAGTGTTTTCCAGTGAGCCACCCAGGATTTAGGTGCTAGGGACACTGTCCCATCAGTACAGAATGTAGGCGAGATAGGATCACATAACATCTTTTAGTTATGTACTCACCATAACTTTAGATGTTTGGGATCCATCTCACATTCAATAACCCATCCTCCTTCCCCCTGCCTTGGAGATCAGAAGAGATCGGACGGTCCAAATTCTATTGTTTCATCTTGAAACATCTGGCAATGTTATATGAACAAGTTGTGTGTGTGTGCATGAATGCAGACCAACAAGATCTGGGGGATTAGTGGTGGTGCATCCTGGGATAGAGAATAGCTCAGCCAATAAGAGGCTTCGCTCTATAGCATAGCGTGCTGAGTCGGAGCCGAGGATCGGCTCCGAGCCCATCAGTACAGAATGTAGGCGAGATGGATCCCAAACATCTAAAGTTATGGTGAGTACATAACTAAAAGTTTGTATGCTTTGCCCAGAACAAGTTTGTAAAGAAAGTATCTAAAATGTTATTATCTAGCTGGCAGTGAGACTGCATCTCCTTTACCTATAAACTTCGTAATAAATCCTTGGCTTCGAAACCCAGAACTTACTCAACCAGGGCCATGACAACATCTACAGCCTTTTTCAGATTGCTTTCCCTGGATGATATTTGTGGAGCAGCTGCTTGGTCCTCTACACATGCCTTCATTAAGTACTACAAGTTGAACTGCACTTCTGGAGCTAGAGCTTATTTTAGGGCTTTCATCTGGAAGGGTCATTTGTCATGAGGCCACTAGGGATTTCTGGAGCCGAGGATTCCGACCCATATGTCAGATTGTCCGGACTGAATGAATAGGATATGAAAGTTATGTACTTACCATAGTGATATATCCTTTCATTCCAGTCTGTCTGATATGGCAACCCACCCTCCTCCTCCCTGGTAGTCTGTAGACCTGAAGGATTGTGTCGTCTTCCTTGAGTCAAAGGCAGTGCAAATCTGAGTTTATGTTCAGGCATCAAACTAGATCTCAGTTAGTCATGAATTTGAAGGGCATTATGGGAAGGAAATGCTCTAAAACTTTAGGATGTAACCTTAAATTTGCTAGATCAGATCTATGTGATGCCTTGAGGATTCATGTTTTATCAGACTAACTGTATTGAAAGGATCTCTTTTTATGGTAAGTACATAACGTTTGGATATCAGAAAGACTCTGCCTCCCTTAATGGGGAAATATAGCGTAAAACCATGTAATAATTTTTTTTCCTTAAAAGACCAGTATTCTGTGTGCAAGGGTACCCTACTGTTGACTTTCCCAGATTTGAAGCTTAGTGTCAACTACTAATATTGTGAAGCCTCTGAGCTGCTGCTTCACAAGGCAGCAAGAATGTAATAAAGTAGTCTTCACTCTTACTTCTGATTTTCCTTCCGCAAGGCTGCCCAAGCAGCAGGCAGCAGAGAGTGAAGAAGTGGGAGGGAGTCAGAGCTTTTGGAAGTAGTCCAGTTGTTTTTTGGGAACAACACAACCCATATAGCCTAAAGGCTACAGTAGCAATAAGGCATTAAATCATATGTTGTTATGGGTAAGTGCAAGTTACACAACTGTGCCTTCTTAAATGTGTGTGTGAGTTATTATCCTCTGACTTTTCTTTTTATTCTGTCAAGGCTCATCTAGAGACAATTTCAGCATGTCTGTCTATGGATCCTCCCCATTCTTCTCTGTTTTTGTTAAAACAGTTTCTGAAGGGGGTTTTACATCTGAGGCTACCTAGAAAACAGCTGTCTCCATTTTGGAATCATAACTCTGTGTTGGAAAAGTTAACTATACTTCCCTTTGAATTAAGTTATCAGGCTGATTTAAGGTTCATGACATGGAAGACAGTACAGTAGCAAATCTGTTCCAGACAGTATCAAGGCACATTCTGGTAGAACTTTGGCTTCTGTGATGACATACTGGAAAGGAATGTACACTAGAAACATTCTGGAGGCAGCAGCATGATCCTTTGTACATAAGTTTATGAAGCATTGCAAATTGGATTCCTTTTCCAGACCCAAGACTGAATTTGATACCGCTGGTCTCCAGGGAAACCTGGATCCTTATCCTTCCTTCTCACAGGTTGTATAGGCTTTGGTAATAAGTTCATTTAGTGAAAGGCTACTGATGCAGTGAAAATCTTGAACATAATGCAGTTATGTTAGTTGCACTTACCCATAGCCGGCCTTAGGCATAGGCCAACTAGGCAGCCACCTAAGGCGCCACTCTAGTAGGGGCGCTTTTCCAGTATTTATTTGGAGTAGATAGACCAGGATGGGGCACCTAGTGGTGTGGTCGGGGCACCGTGGAGCCCTTTTGCCTAGGGCACCAGTTGACCTAATGCCGCTTAACACAACAGTAGATGTTTGAATTCTTTACTGCTTCAGTAGTGCACCCACCCTCCATCTGCCTACTTTTGTCTACGGTTGGCTTTTGAGATGCAGTTATTTGTTACTGTTTGTCTTTTAGTGGTTTGGGATAAATAAGCTCTTTTCTCTATATATGCAAGAAAGTTCTGGAATTTTCTACATTCTGAACTGCTTATTTCCTTACAAGGGGGCTAGCCAATCATCAGTCAGACTGTAGGCATGAGAGGAAGCCATAGCTTTTTGAAGCTGGCCGTTTCTATAGCCAAAGGCAACAGAAGCAGTTTGGAATGCAGCCATCTACTGTTATGGTAAGTGCAACTTATACAAAATATACTTTCTCGCCTCCATCCCTGTAATTTGTAAAGTACAACACATGCCATCAGCCTTTGAATCGTTTTACAAACTTTTGTTAACTCCTCACTCATGCCTGCCGGCATCAGTAATTAAATATACCAAGGCAGCTGGTGGCTTCAAAGTGGGGGAGCTGTGGGAGGTAGCCAAATGAGTGAGACTAACTAGAATGGGGTGGGCCTTTTTACAGCAAGTCAGTAACTGTTTACCTGTGATCAAACAACAGCTGGGACTAGTCACTTTCATTCAAAACTGCTGCAGTATTCACTTGGTTGAGTCACTTTATTGACTGTGTTATATTTCACAGTTGTCCAGTTGAAATCAAATAAAAAAATGAATAGTTACAGTAATGTATTTCAGCTTGTTTTACTCAGTCACACTAGCCTTACAAAGACAGATCAAGTACTGCTGAACTGTGATCAAATGACAGCAGAGCTTAGTCAGTTTAATCCACAGACTACCTTTGTACTCACCAGTTACTGTCACTTTATTGACTCTGTACACATTAGTTGTCTGATTGTGGTCAGATGAATTAACACACACACACACACACACACACATATATATATATATATATATATATATATATATATATAGTCACACTTTTTTGTGTACACTTTGGGTGGCAGTATGTGATCAAATGAATGACTAAATGCATAATTAGTGGCCGTAGTACACTTAAATTATTCAATTGATGTTGCAGACATCCATTCTGTGCGCTACCTAAGCAGTCGTCCACTAGGTGTTCAGGCTATGGCCTCAATTGCAGCTATTACTGTTGGATTTGAGTCCAATGCAGTGCTGGTCGCACTACAGCCATCTTCTTCCCATCCACACCAAGTCTTCCTGCATTGTTTTCCAGCAGATTTTGTGAAGTGAAGAACATAGAAGTTCCAAGTGAGATAAAACTCGCTGCAGGTAAAATTTGGTGACTCTCCAGGCTCCATTTTATTTCCCTCTCTATCTCTTTTACTAGCCACACCTTCCCCATCACCTGAGAAGCCAGTCAGAGAGTGGAACCAACATATCATACTTAATTGAAAGTGGCTATACTTGTAGGTCCATTGAGCATGTGTTGTAAAACTGCTTTCTGTAACAAAGGGCTGGCTGTGAGTGAAGTAAAGCTACTAAATCTGTGCTTTTTACTTGAACTCAGGGAAAATCACTGCTTTCTATTATTGCAGCCATTTTCCAAAGAGCATAGAAAATCAGGTTCTCTGTAGGTAAAGATGCTGATTCCCCATCAAGTCTCCGTCTCTGGATTAGTCCAAGTTCTGAAAGATGTTGGAGATTCATTCCACTTCTTCTCTTAGTGCGTCCTCCTGGAGACCTTCAGTTTTCTCAGCTTTCTTCTTGGGTAGTCCTTTTGGTCAAAAATGGTTTGACTAGTGATGAGGACAGTATAAGAGAACCCTGATGTTGTGGTTAGAGTACTGGATAGGTAGATAAGCCTGTGTAGCCTCCTATGGACAGGATGTATTGGGCAGAGGCATATTGTTGGTTCTCTCGTTGCAGCAGCAGCCCTTGGAAAGGCTGCAACCTCACAGAACCCTGCAGTTCATCCTCTGCACAAGGAGTCCCAGGTGTTGTACAGATATGGAAAGTATGTTTGCACATTCTAAACTTTTACTGTGAGTGTGCAAACTACTTATTCCATATGCTGCACTGCCAGACAGGGGTCCAGGGAAGTAAATACTGTGGGATGAAATAGCCAGGGAATTGTTATGGCTAAGCTTGTATAGACCCTAGTACCAACCTATGAGATTAATCCAGACTCTAGAAGGGTTACTTGAATGAGACTTAAAATGTAAAATGCAGTCTTGGAAAATAGCAGTGTCTTTGACTGACATCTTCACCGTGCACTTGGCACATAATTCTGTGGATTGTATAGCAAGAGCAACAGATGCTGACAGAGCTGTTTACTACCATTCCTCGTTGCATCCTACAGACTTTGTTGAGGAAATGCAAATCTTGAGAATGCCCAATTTGGTGGGTCACTGTCTTTTTTGGACTCATAATTAAATTGAATTAGAAAAGGTAGAACCAGAGTGAAAGAGCCTTTCAGCTGTTGGGTAAATTTTAAAACTCCCTGTGTTCAATTTTCAGAATGCAGATGAGATACCACACTGTGGCTTTAGTGCGGCCAGCAGACATAGAATAAGAGAAATTCTGGGAGAAACCACCAGGGCCATAGTAACTTTCAAAACATTTGCCAAACCAAAGATTATAATTATTGGAAGGCCCAGGGATACTATAATCACCCGTCAGGAGGACAGCAGGCTGTCCCACTGTAGAGGCAATGGGTGAGGGGTTGCCTGTCTCACTTAAGCCCATAGCTTCCTGCAAAACAAGTAGATAAGAACAGAGACTATCTAGTTCCCTTCCACACACACCACCACCCCCACTGTTTCTCCTTGCCAGGTGTTTCATCTCCTCAAGAAAATGGTGCAGGGAAGGAGGTACTAAATCCCCTAAGAGAAAAAGTCATGCAGTAGATCCCACCAGACCAAACTAAATTGAACTACTACTCAAGATTCTTTTTAGTTACCAAGCAAACACAGGACTTCAACATTTGGTATGGGGTTAAACAGCAGCTGTTTTTAGCTTTCCCAGGAAGAAGAGTCAATCAAATATGAAAACGTAGATCCCTGCCTGAGTAATTATTGATATTGTGAGGAACGTGTAGATCATGACAGAAAATAATTTATATAACCAGGAAAAAAAAAAAATAAAATATTAATCCCAAGGGAAAGCAGGTCCTCATGGCATTTGAGAATGGGCCATCAGTAAAGTCCCGATCAGGTATAGACATGGACAGTCTGAACACTGGAAAGGAAAAAGGGAAATAGTGCAGATGCACAAGGCAGTCTTTAAAATAAGCAGCATGCTAGATGACTATATTAAAACTAAGAATAAAAAAGTGTAGAAAATAGAAGAGGCATTGAACTGGCATGAAAGAGAAATTGAAAAAACACAAAAGCAAGAAAAGTAATGGTGTAAAGAATCGTGGAGCATGAGGCTTTATAGGAGGAAATCAAAACAAAACTAACCAAACTGGAAGATCACTCTAGGAGAGAAAAACCTCAGATTTACAATGATTGCTGAGAAAATATAGGGTATAAATTGTAAGGATTTTATGACTACTCTTATGAGGAAATTGACTGAAATTCCCGTTAAGAGAATTCTGGCATAAGTGGGCCCACAGGTAATATATTTTTCCAGGTTAGTCTAAAAAGATATCCAATCCAGTCTTGGTTAAAATCCAAAATCTTTCTGTCAAAAATAAATAATTTTGACCAATCTGTGGTAAAAGAGAATAGCACTGAAGCCAAGAGATAAAAAGATTTTTGTGGACAACTTTTTAGTTGCCAAATAAATCAGGAGAAAAACACTTATTCCTGTACTGACAAAGTACAAACAAATGAAGCTCAAATCTAAGTTATTATGCCCTGCTATCCTAAAAGTTGTCTTAAGGCCGGGGACCAAGATGTACAAGGGTGGCAATCGGGTCATTGAACAACTTAATACAGTAACGTATGATCAGACTGTCACAGGGGAGGGAAATGTAGGGAAAGTGCAATACATAAGAGATTGACTGCCTGTTTCTGGATTGAATAAAGCTGGATGTGATGTTGTCTTTTTCATCTATTCCTCAGTGTGTGGTTGCTTGTATCCGTCTTTGTCCACTTCAAACTTTGGATCTGGTGCTCACGCTTCTCTCCTTACCCATAATGCTTGTGTTTGGAATAAGCTACCACAGATACTGTTTGCTGCCACAAGCAAAGGACAGATCTCTGGGTACATGGACATTTTTTGTGCTAGAAGAAAGATGATTTTTTTTTTCTTATTCACTCCTCTCTATTCTGCTCATTTTTCCTATATTTTATATATATATGTATATATATATATATATATATATATGTGTGTGTGTGTATATATATATATATATATGTATATATATATATATATATATATATATATGTATATATATATATATATATCTTCTTATTCCAGGTTTTTTCCTTCCCTCCTTTTTTTCTCTCTCTCGCTGTTCGCATGGGATCCCTCCTAAAACCCCCTTTTCTGGTTACCTACTTAGATATAAATATATTTCTCAAAAAAAATACTTCTGTGTTGATTCATATTTTCTCTTTAACATACCAGAAAAAAACTTTGATCTTTATAAAGTGTGTTGCTTGTCCTTACAAGCTGTCAAACTGATTTGGACAATAAGTGCATATACTGTTTCGGCCTATTGCACTTGGACATCTGCTCCATCTGGGAAGCCTTTGGTTAACGGGCCATTATGGAACAGAGGAACAGACTTATTTTAAAGGGGTTAGTTGCAGCTTCTGCAGGGGGATGACCCTCCTTCTGGATAGTGGAAATCCACTACTACTACTTTTCTGTCTTCTACCAAGAAGCCAGTTGACAAGCTTTAAAAAAAAAAAAAAAAAAAGACAAAGATAGAAATGAAAATAAGTACAAGGATAAACATACACTTTTGAGAAAGAAGTCCCTAGAGTGGATATTTTCTTTGGTTCCACCTTCTAAAACAGCAAAAACCACAAAGCCACTGTTGTTCTCATATCTGATAGTATTAGGATTGCGCACTCTGCTTAGGTTTTCTCTGAACCCAATTTCACCTAGGCTGCAGTCTCCAATACTACAAGACCATATTACCACTCCAGGACACCTTTCTCTACCTCATCCATTAGGTCAGCCAGGTCTTCCAGAAGTGTCACTGAAGTAGAAGTGGACAAGATGATGAAGAGATTTCTTTGGACGTCTTCAAAACCAGAAGTAGATTTATTATGATGATCCAATAAAACACACAAAACACACAAAATATGATAAGCGCTTTTGTCCCGTTGTTACCATATAAGGAACTTCATCAGATAAACATAAGATGCACCACACACTATTTAAATACCTAGTAACCAATCATATTGCAAGTTAAACTATGACTGGATACACACACCCTCTAGTAGAATCAGTAAAATTGCACATCTTCTACTATAATGTGCAAATAAAACAAACCAAGCAATTTCACGCTTTACATAGATGAGTTTAAATATTTGTTTTATTTATTATGTATTTTATTTGCTGCTAATTTTCTTCATGTCCCTGCCCAAGTAGATGACACACACACACTTAGAGATAAGAGTTTATACAACCACACAGACACTCCTGGGGAAGGCTGGCATGAGTTCTCTAGTTGTGCCCATTTTCTGCCCAGTCTAAAAGGTAGTACCAGCTGCCACCATCCACTAATATCAGCTACTCAAAGGTCCTTCTGAAAAGGTGTCCAATTATTACTGTGCAATATTATTATCCAAATGGTAAGTGTGACTGAACAGTCAAGGCTGCTTAGAGTGACTTGGTACAGTATCACTATATACATGCAATGTACTCTAGAGCTTAAATTAACTCTACACAAAACAGCCACAGTTGAAATGTTTAAAAATATTTAATAATAAATAATAAAAACACAAGACAATACTTCTTACTACACAGTGCCAGTCGAGAGTTCATAAATCACAGAGAAATACTTAAAATAATACGATAGAAAAGTTCTGACATCACAGAAAACAAACTAGTCTAATCTTATTTCCTAGCTATATCTAAGAGAAAACAGTTCTAAATAACTTAAGACTAGAGCAAAGCAGTGCTGGTGATGTTGGATGTTTTCAAGATAAATGATGTGAGCTCTCAGATTCTCTCTCTTTAAATTGATAACACAGAGCTGCTTCACATGACATCATTCATCACACTTCTCTGGTGTTCCCAGGCTAACATAAACTACATTTACATTCTTTACACCTGGTCAGAAACCAGAGTAATAAAGGATATTTATACATGCAAATTCTAGCCATTAACCCTGGCCTCAAAATAATAGGCAGAATTCCTTCATCCAGACATGTCGGCTCTGAATTTTGACATCAGAGACAGTCATGAAATGCTTGACTTAGCTTTCTTACAGCAGAGTACACTGTTACATTTTTTCAGTTCAGTATCCAATGCAGTCTTTTCACATTTAAGAGAACAAGCCTGTGGCTTACATTAATATTTACAAATGACAGCATTATCTACAGAATTGTATCTGGCTAGGCTGGCAGCCTTCACCTATCTTCACACTGGCTCTCATTGAAGAGACCATGTCAGCTTCCAATTTGTCTACAGAACAGCCCACTGAGGAGTTGCACAGGAGGCACACTTGCAGAAGAATACACTTGGATTACCCTGAAGAGTCTGGTGCCACCGACACGGACTTGGATGACAGAGGAGGCTCCCCCCCTTGAGGAGATCTTGTTCAGCAAAATCCTGGAGCTTTTTAGACATAAAGGGGAATGGTCTTCCCAGATGACTTCTCCAGAATAGTCAAGTCTTCGTTGAGGCTTTTGGCCATTTCCCAGGGTAGTTCTGCTTCCTGATAAGATGGTCGATCTTACCTTTAAGTGGGCATGGAAGGAGCTAGACAGAGCAGAGCCTATTCCAATAAAATCTGACAGGTTCTTGTTGCTCCTAAAGACCATCCTCATTAGAGCAAGGGTCTGGCTGTAGATCTGATGGTGGTGCTGGTGGTGGCCACCAAAAAGAAACTAATGGAGAAGAGTTTGTCTACCCACCCAACAGAGAGTCTTGTGCACTGGATAGATTTGGGAAGCATGTTTTGTGACTCATTCATGTTTTCAGTGAATGATTTGAAGTATTTGGCACATGTCACATGTTTCCAGAGAGATGTGACTAGGGAGATCTCCAGATCTCTTCCAGGGACCTTGTCTATGGATCAAAGGAAGTCCATCGATTCAGTGAGCATCTAGAGCAGCTGGCACAAGCATATCTATCAGAAGGTATTCCTGCATGCTGTTTAAATTTGTTGAGCATTTCAAGACTTCCTTCATCAACACACCTTAGGATGAATCAACACTCTTTGGACCCAAAATGAGAAAGACAATCACTAGAAATGATAAAGATGGTAAATCCATATCTGCTGTATGGATCAAATTCTCCACCCCACTGTGGACCTTCTCCAGTTACCAAAAAGGAGATAAGAGAATTTGGTTTTGGAAATCCAAGGGTATTTACCTGACACTTAAAGTGAAAGACCTCCTCCCCCACAGCAGAGAGAGGAACTCTTGTAGTGGTCATTGCCTCACAGACAGAGGTGGTGCACAGAATCATGATTTTAGAGGACCCTTCTCTGAGAAACCTTTCCAGCACTCCTGAATGGTTGCTGTCACTGTATGAAGCCATTGGGGGGGGGGGTGCTTATCCCTGCATTCAGCACTCTGGATGTCCATCTCTCAAGACAGATGGGTAGAGAGGATCGTTAACAGAGGCTATCTAATTCCATTCCACACTCCCCCTCTACTCCAAAAAAGACTCCCTGACATTCCACCCTTGCAAATGGAAGCAACCTCTTCAGAACTGAAGAAGTTTTAAAACAGTTGAGTTATTTGAGTGGTCCCACAAGACCAGAGAGAATCTGGAATTTACTCAAGTTCATTTTAGTGCCAAAGGAAAAATGGAGACCTAAGGCCAATCGAGACCTAAGACATTTGAACAAGTTTGTGAAACAAACAAATTCTAGATGGTGACAGTACAGTCTGTCCTTCCTTTGCTGAGAAAGAATTACTGGATGTGCTTGATAGATCATCAGGATGCGTTCCACCACATAAGGATAAACAGACACTCCAGGAAGTATCTTCACTTCCAGTTGGGAGCCAGTCATTTTCTGTTCAGAGCTTTGCCCTTTGGTCTCACCACAGTCTTCCCCACCCCGAGTGTTTACCAAATGTAAGGCAGTAGTAGCAGCTCATCTCCAACTACAAGGGTTTTGGGTGTACCATTATTTGGATGACTAACTCATCACCAGTCCTACTATAGATCTACTCATTCAAGCTAGAGACTCCTTGCTCACTCTCTGTACAGACCTGGGGATAATTGTGAATCCAATGAAATCCAAGCTTCACCCAGTTGAGTCCTTGGAGTTCATCTGGGCACTGTTGGGCATACATCTCCTGATAAAGAAACTCCCCTAGATAAAAAAAATCACATCATTTCATCAACATACCCTAAATGTCTTGCCCATCAGAAGCCACTAGCAAAGATATTTCTACATTGTCTGAGTTCCATGGCAGCTACATTGTCTGGGTTCCATGGCAGCTTCCATCACACTAGCTCCTTGAGCCAGATACTGTATGGGGGTTCTGTAGTGAACTGTGGCAGTTCAATGGTCAATTAAAAACAGCCCATGTCCTTGCAAAGATTTGCAGGACTCTCTTACAGTGGTGGCTGGAATCTCTTCATGTATTTCTAAAATGTCCTTTCAAGTGGTTGCTTCCACTTGAGGTGTGGGGCATTACTTGTGGAAGAGAGTTGAAGGTATTTTGGTTCATTTCAGAAGCCTTTTCTGCATATCAATATATTGGAGATGAGAACAGTTCTCCTAGTGTTGTCAGCCTTTCACGACTCCCAGATGTGATTTCTATTCGGGCAACATGGCATTCATTTGGTACATCAGCAAACGGGAAGAAATGAGATCTTACCTGTTTTGTCGAGAGGCCATAAGACTGTGGTAATTGACAATATCTTCTCACCGCTTTCTAATAGCTATGCGTATTCTGGGGAAGTCCACTGTTCTAGTGGACAGGTTGAGCAGGTCAAGCCTACTTCCTCACAAGTGATCCCTCAATCCAGTAGTCACAGAGTGAATTTTCATTGGGACTACTGTTGCTGTGATCTCTTCACCTCTCCCCACAGCACAAAATCCAACAAGTTCCTTGCTCTAATTCGCTAGGAGGAGGAGTCATCAAGGGATGCTGTCACTCAGTGTTTGCCCCCTGGACTCCTTTATGCTTTTCCTACAATGCCTTTGATACTTGGGTTCTTCCAGAAAGCATGGACAAAGAAGGTTACAGTCATTCACATTGCCTCTTACTGGCCATGACAAGTGTCGTTTCTCTGGCCACATCTGTCCTCCTTGGGTGCTGGGATCAGACCCAGATCTTCTCTCACCCATCGGGTTCACCTCTCCAGGACATTCAGTCCCTCAAGTTGACAGAATGGTTTCTCCAATTCAATGATAGTTAAAACAGCCTAGGTTCTCATCCTCAGTAGTACCGCATTCTTACTTCTTTCTAGAAACCTTCCACACATAAAGTTTACAAAAGCAAATGGAAAAAAAATGTTCTATCTGAGCAGTTGAAAACAATATTGATCCTTTCCTGGCTTTCTTTCCATCAATTTTAGATTTTCTTGGTCAGCATATTCAAAATGGAGCAAGCTGCTTCCACCATCAAGGCACAATTAGCACCCATATTGTTTTTTCACATTAAAAAAAAATCACACACCCATAGCACCTCATGGACTTTCTAAAGCTTTCCTCATTGGGACTTTTCTGTTGCATCCCCCATTCAGAGATCCAGATCCTTCATAGGATATTACAATTTTGCAACAAGCATTAGCTGCCTATCCTTTTGAGCTTGCTGCTTAAGTTGATCTTAAGTTTTTATCATGGAAAACTTTATTCTTGGTGGCCCTTACTTCCTGTAAGAGAATTGTTGAGCTTCTTACTTTGTCATCATAATTCCCTTATTTAACCAGCCCCCTTCTTTCTTCCTAAGGTGGCTTCTGAATCTTCTGTCAACCAATCTGTAAACTTTCTGGTATTCTTCGCAAATGTTTTGAACAAGAGTGAATACATGTTATGCTTGCTAGATGTTCACTGCCATTTACATTTTTACTTACATCAGATAAAACCCATCAGAAAATCTGGTCATTTGTTTCCATAGCTTTCAACCTCTTATCACAAAAAATCTTGACAAAGCCAATAATGGGGGGCAAAGCTCCAAAAATAGGGGAACATTTTAAATATTGATCTTATAAACTTAGAAAGTTGCTAGAATAAAATATCTTATTACCATGCATTTTCCGAATGATATGAAGCCAGAAACTCATGCCTGTCATTGTATTGTAAATTCATTCCTCACTGATTTGCCACAAAAATCCAAAAAA